>NW_026266692.1:0-25000 GCF_025860055.1 Xyrauchen texanus | reverse complement strand
ATATTAGGCAGGTGGTTATAATGTTGTGGCTGATCGGTGTATATCATTGTAACAAGGTTAAAAATGGGAGAGGAGTTGTCGGGATCCTGCTGAACAGTCAAAATAATATTTATTGAAACGAAAAAATACACAACACAAACGCACACGTGGCAGCTGTGTGTGGCTCTCTCACGAACTATCACATCCTGCTGCACTTATCCCTCTCCTTGGCTGTTTAGCCCGCAAGATGGAGCGACGGTGAGAAAAAAAAAACGTGCTCGCCAGTTCCCAGACATGCCTGGTCCTCGATCACTCTGGAGGACGATAGCCGCTCCTCCCCGGATGGACTGGAGCAAGTCCTCCGACCCATGGCAGATGGAATGCCCCTCCGCCTTTTGGCGGCCGGTAGGGAGCCCCTCCGCCCATGTCACCGGCTCAACCACTCCAGGCGGCCGGCAGCAAGCCCCTCCTCCACTCGCTGACGGCGGTCATTCCTCAATGTCCAGACGGCTGGCAGCGACTCCTCCGTCCCCTGGTGGACGGCCTCAGCTGCTCCATTGGGCGGATGGTAGTGGCGAGGACTCCACGACAGCGCATCCCTCCTCCTTACCAGGCTTCAACACCAATGTAACAAGGTTAAAAATGGGAACGGAGGCGGCGGGAACCGGCTGAATTCTAAAAATTATATTTAATTAAACAAAAGACACACAACGCAAACGCACCCACGGCAGCTGCGTGTAGCTCTCTCTCTCTGTCTCTCGAACTGCCTCATCCCGCTGCATTTAATCCTCTCCTTGGCTGATTAGCCCGATTGGGGGCCGGGTGTGCCTAATCACGGTTCTGGTGCTCAGAGCTCTGAAGCGCCGGCCAGAAGGCAACGGTCCAAAAAGGAAGTGGGCAAGGTGAGTGGGGTCCAGAGTGATTTTACCAGCCTTTTTCCTCACACTGGAAGTGTATAGTTCTTGAAGGGGGGCAGGGGGCAACCAGTAATCCTCTCAGCAGTCCGAACTGTCCTCTGTAGTCTTCTGATGTATGATTTCTTAGCTGCACCAAACCAGACAGCTACTGAAGTGCAGTGACAGACTCAATGACTGCGGTGTAGAACTGTATCAGCAGCGCATGTGGCAGGTTGAACTTCCTCAGCTGGCAAAGGAAATACAACCGCTGATGGGCCTTTTTCACAATGGAGTCAATGTGGGTCACCCACTTCAGGTCCTGTGAGATGGTTGTGCCCAGGAACCTGAATGACTCCACAGCTGCCACAGTACTGTTCAGAATGGTGAGGGAGGACAATGTGGAGTGTTCCTCCAAAAGTCCACAATCATCTCCACTGTTTTGAGCGTATTCAGCTCCAGGTTGTTGTGACTGCACCAGACAGCCAACCGTTCAACCTCCTTTCTATAGGAGACTCATCATCATCTCGGATGAGGCCGATGACAGTAGTGTCTTCTGCAAACTTCAGGAGCTTGACAGAGGGATCCTTGGTGGTGCAGTCATTGGTGTAGAGGGAGAAGAGTAGTGGGGAGTGCACACATCCCTTGGGGGCACCAGTGATGATGGTACAGGTGGTGGAAGTGAATTTTCCCTGCCTCACAAGCTGCTGCCTGTCCATCAGAAAGCTGGTAATCCACTGACAGATAGACATGAGAACAAGGAGTTGGTTTAACTTAGTCCGGAGAATATCTGGGATGATTGTGTTGAAAGCCGAGCTGAAGTCCACAAAAAGGATACTTGCGTATGTCCCCTGTCTATCCAGATGCTGCAGGGCATGATGCAATCCCATGTTGACTGCATCATCCACAGACCTGTTTGTCCAATAAGCAAATTGAAGGGGATCCAGAAAGGGTCCAGTGATGTCCTTCAGGTGGGCCAACACCAGTCTCTCAAATGACTTCATGAACACAGACGTCAGGACGACAGGTCTGTGGTCATTAAGTCCTGTGATTTTTGGTTTCTTAGGGACAGGGATAATAATTGAGTGTTTGAAGCAGCATGGGACTTCACACTGCTCCAGTGATCTATTGAATATCTGTGTGAAGATGAGGGCCAGTTGTTTAGCTTCCGAAAGACACGGCACATATCGTCTTCACAGATCTTGAGTGCAGGTTGTGTAGCAGGAGGGGGGAGGAGGGGGGTTGCAGGAGGTGTTAATGTTTGTGTGAAGTGAAGGTCCGAGTGCATGTGGGGTGTGAAATTGGGCCTTTCGAATCTGCAGTAGAACACATTCAGGTCGTCAGCCAGTCATTGGTCCACCACAGGGTTGGGGGTAGGAGTCCTGTAATTAGTAAGTTGTTTCAGGCCACTCCACACTGATGCAGGGTCGTTAGCTGAAAACATGTTTTTCAGCTTCTTAGAGTAACTTCTTTTAGCCACTCTGATATGGGAAGGGTTTTCTCCTCATTCTAAAAGTTGATTTATTAGCCTTTTTATTTTTGCTATAATAAATTCCCATCTATATAGTCAGTGTTTATTGAATGTAATTAAAATACAGCTCTTTTTTTCTCTGCTAACCGGGATCCAATCAAAACAGACTGTGACCCATTTTAGGTTACATAACGTCATGTATAGCATGTTTTGATGATGTCGTTTTGCTGTACTGTGATAATCATGCACTTCCTACCCAATCCAATACATCCATTATTCCAAAACGGTACCTTCCCTGGAGTAAATGAGCATTTCCAAACTGGCTTACCCACCCTTCTATTTCATTTCAGATTATAAAAATGACTCACTTTTTGATCGATGGTAAATTATACATACAGTACAAACAAAAAAGCACCAAAACATAACATACCATGGTATTGAAGTACATTTTAAATATGGTTTATGAATATGGTAATCATTCAATATTACTGTGGATCAGTATATCATGTTACAATGGTAAGTTGTACAATGGTAGTATTGTTTTGTAAGAGCAGGAAAACAAAAATCAGAGGGCATCTTATGAAGGTGTTGCTGCCAGTTGCTAAGTTAGACTAATGCAGATTGGAGGGGTTTTAGAAAACATTATGGTTATTATTATATTATGGCTTGTAAAACAGCCTGAATTTGGTAACAGAAAACATTCGTTTTTAATACAAAATAGTAGTAATTATTCTTTCCACGCCAGCGTTTTTAAAAAAAGTTGCCAGCCACCGCCAGGGTTTTCTCTAAACTTTAATGGCCCGCAGAATATTTTCTTCCATGAATATATGAAGATGCTATATATCAAAATAAAGATCTGAGCCTCTGCTTTTAGGCAAAAAAAAAAACGATTTTATTTTATCTTCATTTGTTCTTTTTTATTGCCACTTGAACAGAGGTAGGTTTTGTCAAAAACAACATTTCGGACAAAAAGCTGAGAAAAAGGCATTTTTATCAAACAAGTGCTTTAGTATTAGTATGGTGTTCCACTTCACGTTTGAGACGATCGCAGTCTGTTTCTTTGATCAAAGAGTTGCGTACTCTTTCAAAACATGCGTGCGGGTCTTCCTTACCGTATACCACCTAAAACACGGATACCCGGAAAATTCCGTGTTTGGCGGGGAAGCGTTTTTTCATAAAACCCGGAAAATTCCGTGTTTGGCGGGGAAAGAGTTAACACTCATGCAACTCATCAGATAAGGCAGTGAAACTGAAATAGCTATATTTATGGTAAAGAGAGCCAGTTTGTGGTTTGCACTATATACAGAAGATGGTTAAACCGGATTTCAGCGGGCTTTACAAACAGAAGCAATGATCACAACAACACGTGCACTTAAACATTTAGACTCTTTGGTACAGATGAATATTTTGCCTAATTACAAACATGTACTTGATAAAAACCTGCCATTAAAGATACACATTTAAGATTTAAGAAAATCCTTCTTTTTGCTGACTCCAAAAACAAAAAGGTACCAAAAGTGCCATGGTTTTGTAATGATATTTGGATATGGTGTGTCACCATGTAAATACCAATGTAGCCTATATGAATGAATGGTAATCATTCCATACCATAGTATTAAAGTACCATGGTATTGCCATCTGTTCCCATCACTGTACCATGGTAACACCACAGTATTCATAATGAACATCAAAAATCATAACTGTGAACAAAGTATTGTGAGTAATACAGCAAACATTCACTGGAGCGGATGGAGATACTACTGTGAAGAAATGGCAGCAGGTGCTGCTTGATGAGGGAGATATTAATACAGTCCTGAACATGACCTGCAAGCAGAGAAATTTCCAGATCAATGCTTAAGTAATGTCAGACGTCCAGACAGCTGCAGGGGGCAGGGACACCCTCATTTGCCCCCCGCTGCACTACCAAACACTGAGCTGTGACGCCTCTCCAGACAGAACTCAAGATGTACAATTCTGTAGGTCTTAGGCCTGTTTCTGCACCCGTCTGTGCTGTTAGATTAAAAAAAATATCCATGTCAACATGTGCCAGATGGACATCTTTGACCGTTGTGCCACATCCCGCTGTTTTAGCATCTTGCACAGAAGCGTAGCATTTTTTTAGATGCCTTGTCAAGTTAAAAAAGAACTAAAAAAGATGTTGCGCAACAATAAGAATAGAATGTAGGTGTTTCGAGACACGTTTAAAAAGAATTCTAGTTCTAAAAGTTCTAAAGCATAAGTATGCAACTTCTTCACTGTTAAAATGCTTCCCTCAGTTTCATATGCAGAGACAAGTAAGCCGTAGGTTCATTTTCAGGAAAACTGTAAACACTGTGGCTCTGTAGCGCTACGAAAATTCCTCCGTTTGTTCTGAGAAACCCGTCTCAAGAGAGATAATTACATTGACTCGACCATCCATCCATCCATCTTCAACCGCTTATCCGAAGTCGGGTCGTGGGGGCAGCTGCTCCAGCAGGGGGCCCCAAACTTCCCTATCCAGAGCCACATTATGGCATGAATTTAGGGCGGAACTATCTGTTTGTTTGATCGATAGCAAGACGGGGCGTACTCAGAAAGAGTTTTGGAAAACAATCTTTATTTTTGCAATTCTGTTCGGAGGCGCTACTGGAGCAGAAATTACATACTTCAGCTTTATCTTGGCACGCCGTCCAAAAAATGCGGCCTGAAAACACAGCTAAACATTGAAAACAAAATACAGTAAGCGGGGGCGGTCAAAACTTGAAGACGTCCATTTTAGTGCATGGTTGCAATTATATAGGCTAAAAGAACTATTATAAAACAGCACCTATGGACACAATAAAGTCATTTGGGGTGAACCGTCCATTACATACTGTATCAAAACTCATCAAAATTACACACATCAGCTTTAAGGTCAACATGAAACAGTTTGCAACCCATTTCATTTCCGTAGTTTGAAGTATTTCCAAGTGAAACAGAACAGGAGATTCATGCTGCTTAACGATACATGACGTCAGCACTTAACAAGACTTTTCATATCTGCCATTAGTCACTTCAGTATCCATTCTTGTAGCATAGTAGTCCAACAACACAACCGTACTGAAACTGAATACTACACCAGCACCTGTGCAGAGGAACACTCTGGCTCTCAGCCATCAGGAATAAGCAGCGCTGCGGAATTCCTTCACACTTACTCCAAGTTTCGTCCTGATCAATTACACATCTCACATTGCATGCATTGCAAGTACATAAATGACATAGTAAGCACTATAAAATACACCACACATCAGCATCTGTGGAAGCATGACCTTTTACAAAAACAAAAATCTGACGATGACTTTGAGAAATACATTTTTGAATGACCTAACGTTTTGCAAAAATACATTTTTATGGAATATGAAAAAAAAAAATCACTGTCAGAAACTTTTTTTTATTTATTTTTATTTATAAAGTGGCCACCTGAATGTGATTTTATGGGGTATTCTTCCCTTTAAAAGGGCATTTAAATTTTATCCCATATATAATATACAATGAAACCCTAATATGTTGACTTTTTTCAATTGATTGAAGGTAACTTATTCTCTTAGTTGAGAACTGAGAAATGGTGTCTCCAAAATTTAAGTTCAGTGAACTTGGTGTTCATATACAGTGGCAAGTATGTGAACACTTTGGAATTACCTGCATTTATGTATAAATGTGTCTTAATCGGGCTTGATCTTAATCTAAATGAAAATAATGAATAAAACACATTCTGTTATAACTAATAATACACACATTATTGTATTGTTCTTGTACATATGGAATACATCATTTACAAGAAGCATCTGTTGACGTGGACCTTCCCTCGCAAAAAAGAGATCCCAGAAGGCCTACGATCAAAAATTGTTGCCTTGTATAAAGCTGGAAAGGGTTACAAAGTTCTCAAAAAGCTTAGATATGCATCTGTTCACAGTTAGACAAACGTGTATAAATGGAGAAGATTTAGTACTGTGGCTACTCTTCCTAGAAGTGGCCGTCCAGCCAAAATGGCTCATAGAGCACACCACAGAATGCTCAATTAGGTAAAAGAACCCTAAAGTGACAGCTGAAGACTTGAAGGAATCAGTGGAACTGGTTAACATCTCTGTTCATGAGTCTACTATACTGATAACATTAAACAGGTATGGTGTCCCTGGCAGGACACTACAAAGGAAGCCGCTGCTTTCCAACAAAAACATTGCTGGGCATGAAGTTTGCCAAAGACCCCCTTGACAGTCCACAATGCTACGGCAGGGCCGACTGGGAAAAGAAATTGGCCCAAATAAAAAAAAAAAAAAAAAACAGCCCAAAATTTGTTGGGGGTGGTGTTTGGCTGTTTGGCCCGTTTCACAGCCAGCTGGCCCAATGGGAAAAATCCTGGTTCTCACTATGGCCAGGCCACCCCATTGTGGACTGATGAAACTATGGTTGAATTGTTTCGGAAGAACAAGCAGCACTAAATATGAGGTCAAAAGGACACCACATACCAACATGAAAACATCCCAACAGTGAAGTACGGTGGAGGGAGCATCATGATTTGGGGCTGCTTTGCTGCTTTGGGCTTGGACCGCTTACCATCATCAAAAAATGTAATTCCCAAATTTATCAAGATATCTTATGAAGTTGGGTGATGCAGCAGGACAATGACCCTAAACATTGAAGTAAATCCACTACAGAATGACTTAATAAAAAAATAAATCCACCGTTTGGAGTGTCCCAGTCAGAGCCCAGACCTTAACCCAACAGAGACGCTGTGGAACAACCTCAAGAGAGCAGTTCACACCAGACATCCTAAAAATATGGCTGAACTGAAGCAGTTCTGTAAGGAAGAATGGTCCAAAATTCCTTCTGAACGTTATGCAGGTCTAATCCATTGCGAGAAACGCTTTGTTGAGATTATTGCTACCAAAGGTGGATCTGAATCAACCAGTTATAAAATACAAGGGTTCAATTACTTTTTCCACAGCACTGTGAATGTTTAGTGGGATGTGTTCAGTAAAGACATGAAAGATTATAATTGTTTGTGTGTGGTTAGCTTAATCACATTGTGTTTATCTAAAGTTGAGATCACATTTTATGACCAATTAATTGTTTATCTTGGGTCAAACATTTTGTGAAGCCTTCCACAAGCTTCTCACAATAAGTTGCTGGAATTTTGGCTGCCAACCCCATGATTCACAGTTGGGATGGTGTTCTTCGGCTTGCAAGCCTCACCCTTTTTCATCCAAACATAGTGATGTTAATTATGACCAAACAGTTTCATAATTTTCATTAGACCAGAGGACATTTCTCCAAAAGTAAGATCTTTGTCCCCATCTGCACTTGCAAACTGTAGTCTGGCTTTTTTATGGTGGTTTTGCAGCAGTGGCTTCTTCCTTGCTAAGCATCCTTTCAGGTTATGTCGTTATAGGACTTGTTTTACTGTGGATATAGATACTCGTCTACCCGTTTCCTCCAGCATCTTCACAAGGTCCTTTGCTGTTGTTCTGGGATTGATTCGCATTTTTCGCACCAAACTACGTTCATCTCTTGGAGACAGAATGAGTGGTTTGATGGCAGTGTGCTCACATGCTGTTTATACTTGCATACTATTGTTTATACAGATGAACATGTTACCCTAAGGCATTTGGAAATTGCTCCCAAGGATGAACCAGACTTGTGGAGGTCCACAATATTTTTTTTCCTGAGTTCTATTGAGGATTTCTTTTGATTTTCCCATGATGTCAAGCAAAGACGCACGAAGTTTGAAGGTAGGGCTTAAAATATCCACAGGTACACCTCCAACTCAGTACACCTCCTTTCAGAAGCTAATTAGCTAATTGCCTAAAGGATTGAAATAATGTTCTGGAATTTTCTGAAAAGCTGCTTAAAGGCACAGTTAACTTAATGTATGTAAACTTCTGACCCACTGGAATTGTGATAGTCAATTAAAAGTTAAACACTCTCTATAAACAATTGTTGGATTACTAATGTCATACACAAAGTAGATGTCCTAAACGACTAGCCAAAACTATAGTTTGCTAATATGAAATCTGTGGAGTGGTTCAAAAATGAGTTAACGACCTCAACCTAAATGTATGTAAACTTCTGACTTCAACTGTAACTCAGATTTGCTATTTCCCAATTCCTAGATATTGTTCAGAGTCCAACTTGACCAAAGTAGATTCTCCAGAAAATTTTAAACGAGATGTTCAGCTAAGTGAACTGAAATAAAAAAAATAAAATAAAAAAATAAAATAAAAAACACACCTCACGTGTGCTTAGAAATATTGTCATATCAACAAAACCTTCCCTATATGTTCCTTAATGTCATTCTGAAATTACACAAATTAGCCGATGAAAAATGACATATTTCTTAAAAATTTGAAAACATTAATAAATGCAATTATTAAACACAAATCATATTGTTGTTGTTGTTGTTGATAAATTTGATAATAATCATTTAGCCACACCCCCAAACATTGTAAAAGGCACAAATCAATTCCAACAATTATATGTATTGTATTAAGTTATGATATTAGATATATGAACATAAATATATGTCGTTAATAGAAGACAGAAATGAACAAGAGCCTCTCAAGAAGATATTTTGAGGGTAGCGCGCAACACGTAGCAAGCACCACGGTCACGCGCACAAGACTGTCACCTTTCACCTTTAATAACCCTTCTTAATGATTGACGTGCACAGACTGTTTCTAATCAACTCTTAATGCGCCCATTCATCCAGTCACAACACAAGCGATCAAATCAAAAACAGAGCTCGCTTACCTCTTCAGTCCGATCTTGAATTAATGAGACCAAACAATCATATTCTGCCACCGGTAATCCAATAAACGACCTCAGATACCCACATAATTCAGTTTATTGTGCGTCAGATTAATAATCCACAGCGTCACGATGATCTAGTGTGTTTATAAACATGAATATGTATGCGACAGAAGAACACAAACATGGCAGAGAGATGCACAAATGTCACACTGCCAAAAAAAAAGCGAAACAGTTCAGGGGCAGGAAGTGTCAGGTAGGTTCCTTTGATCTGATGTACATGTAGCCTGACCAATCATACGACTCAGGCGGATTTAAATCCCGCCCAGTCGTGGAGGAACAGCCAATCGTGTTGAAGCATTTGTTCAATGTGAATTTGAAGTGGACGCGCAGGTGCATCTGAGCAGCCGTGATGCTTCGCATGCTTATTTCTCTCATGTTCAATTGGCTTATAATATTAACTAAATGCCATATTCATAAATTAATAAAAATTGTATTTTGTCAATGTTGCTATGAAGTGAAATCACGCATTATAAAATTATTATATTATTTATAATTTATGTTTTTAAACTGCTTATTTCTCTCATATTCATTCCATACAGCTATAATTTTAACAAAATGTTAACTTAGAATTGTTTTTATTAATTTTTTATCCTTGCATGCCTTATCTCTTTTTGACATATTTTATATTATATTATATATTATTTTTCCAATAAGAAATGTACACATCATCTGTAAAAGTTAATATTGACTAATACATGTATGTATGTAATGCACATGTCCAATTGCACTAATATTGATCCCTGTGTTGAATTTTAAGCACTAATATATTATAAAAGTGAATACATTATGAAGAAATTGAGTATTTTCTGAAACTACACCATAGTGATAATATGGCACAACAAAGCTTAAGGTATACACTCAAAGCAACTTACATTAAGCTGAGCTGGGGCAGTTTAAAACATAAGTTTTAAAATAAATCATTATCTTCCATTTGAGTTTTAGTCTGATTACATTACTTGAGAATGCCATCTAGTGTCTGAAAACTGGTATTAAAACATTCAAACTGAAACATTAATGGACAATTGATCTTTGTGCAACCAAACAGGATGTCCAGTACAAATAAAACATTTATTGCTAAGCAAATCCCACAAAGTTCTTCTATGAGAAGAAAACAACAAAAGTGGAACTGAAGAATGGGGTCGTTTGGAAAGAAATGTTTTCTGATCAACAGATCCGTGTAACATAAGAGTCCTGTTGAGGTAGTGATCAGTTCAATATTCAAAATCCTCGCTTGATGATTAAGAAAACTTGGTCACGTAAGTATATGCTTTATATATATATCTTTCCAAATGTATTCTTAACAATATTTTGCAAGGCCATGCCAGATTTTAAGAGTCAGTTTCCAAGGCATAACTGGTTCCGGTAATAAATTACACTCAAACTATATTAAAACATGTAAGAAAATTATATACTATGTATATAATTATATTAAATAATCATTTAATTTGAACCAATTACATAATTATATACACACCATTTGATTAATAGAAGAATAAACAGTATAATGTATACAATAAACAAACTTCCATAAGGTAAAATCTGACCAAGTTTTCCATTGAAAGGCAAAACATTTATGTATTCTATGTTTGCCAACCTGATTGTTGCTTGGCAAATAGAAACGTATAAATGGCCATTAAAAAACTATTTACATACCACAAACTAACACAATCAAAAGACAGTAGACAAAAAGTGTTATAGCAGCATTTAACACTCGCATGTATATAAATTAATACTCTAAGATAAGCCCTGTTCACTTAATTTAAACCTACATTAAAATTAGCTAATTATGCATTAATTAAACCCAAATTCCATGCACCATTAAAACCATTATTCATCTGTCCACAGTTAGACAAACTGTCTATAAATGGAGACGATTAAGTACTGTGGGTACTCTCTCTAGAAGTGGCCGTCCAGCCAAGATGACTCAAAGGGAAGTCAGAACTATTTTTAAAACTGCAAAATACCACAGCATTTGAGGTATTGTTGTTAGAGAGGTTTGCAGTTTGATCACAAACAGACCATAATAATAGCTGACTTATTAAAGCCAGACAACCAACCGTCCATTCACATGCTAGATTCTTACACTAATACATGTTTACCAAACATTGGCTGCTTTTCTACGAGTGTGTGGCAGGGCGGAGGGCGGGGTCGTGATTCTGCACACCCGGCCCCTAATCAAGAGAGGGAATAAAGGCCGGCCCCTAATCACGAGAGGGATAAAGGCCGACCGAAGACTGCATTGCAACAGAGAGAGATTTACGGACAGCTGTCCGACACCTGTGTGTGTTTGTCTTTTTGTTTAAGTGTAAAAGGAGCTGGAGGATGGAGGACGGAGGAGCCCGGCCGCCTGGAAGCGGAGGAACGGCCGCCGACCGCGAGGGAAGGAGGGGCTCAAAACCATCCACCTTGAGCAGTTACCGCTGCCAGGGTTGGGGGAGACCCCTACAGTCCACCAAAAACACGGCAGGGCGTTCCGTCCACCAGGGGCAGGAGGACTGCCTCCGATCTGCCCGGAGAGGCGTGGCTGTCGTCCATTAGAGGGTGGAGGAGTGGCCGAGGACCAAGCTACGGCGTATCAGAGAACTGGCGAGTAAGTCTTTTTTTTCTCTCTCTCTCTCTCCTCTCTCTCCCACAGCTGCTCCATGTTGGCCTTTCCCTCTATTTTTTTTAAATGTTTTGTTAATTTGGCATGATCACCGTTACGGTGTGTAGGTGAAAAAAAATTTTCACCAAAGTGGCATTCAACTGAACACAATGTATAGTCAGGACATTAATAACATGAAAAATGACTATTACAATTTGAAAAAAAAATTATAACTTCTTAAACTACTTCAAAGAGTTCTCGTCAAAAAATCCTCCACATGCAGCGATGACAGCTTTGCAGATCCTTGTTATTCTAGCTGTCAGTTTGTGCAGATACTCAGGTGACCTTTCACCCCACACTTCCTGTAGCACTTCCCATAGATGTGACTGTCTTGTCGGGCACTTCTCACCCACCTTACAGTCTAGCTGATCCCACAAAAGCTCAATGAGGTTAAGATCCGTAACACTCTTTTCCAAGTATCTGTTGTCCAATGTCTGTGTTTCTTTGCCCACTCGAACCTTTTCTTTTTGTTTTTCGGTTTCAAAAGTGTCTTTTTCTTTGCAATTCTTCCCATATGGCCTGCACCCCTGAGTCATCTCTTTACTGTTGTACATGAAACTGGTGTTGAGAGGGTAGAATTCAATGAAGCTGTCAGCGGAGGACATGTGAGGCGTCTATTTCTCAAACTAGAGACTCTGATGTACTTATCCTCTTGTTTAGTTGCACATCTGGTCTTCCACATCTCATTCTGTCCTTGTTAGAGACAGTTGTCCTTTGTCTTTGAAGACTGTAGTGTTTATCTTTGTATGAAATCTTCAGTTTTTTTGTCCATTTCAAGCATTGTATCACCTTCATTCCTCAAACCAATGATTGACTGACGAGTTTGTAGAGAAAGCTGTTTCTTTTTTGCCATTTTTGACCCAATATTGACCTTAAGACATTTCAGTCTATTGCATACTGTGACAACTCAAAAACAAACACAAAGACAACGTTAAGCTTCATTTAAAGAACCAAATAGCTTTCAACTATGTTTGATATAATTACAAATGATCAATTTATCATGATTACTCAGTGATAAGGTGTTGGAGTAATGGCTGCTGTCTAGATTTGATCAAAAATGACTTTTTTCAAATAGTGATGGTGCTGATTTTTACATCAGTAACGTCCTGACTGTACTATGTGTTCAGTTGAATGCCACTTTAGTGAATTAAAGTAAAACATTTCCTTAAGAAAAAGCAAAATCTGAACATTATTCCAAACTTTTGGCCACCAGTGTGTAGGTATATACACACACACACACACACTACCGTTCAAAAGTTTGGGGTCACTTGCCTGAAATGTTTCTCATGATCTTAAAAATCTTTTGATCTAAAGGTATACGCTTAAATGTTTGAAATTAGTTTTGTAGACAAAAATATAATTATGCCAACATCTTAATTTATTTAATTACAAAACTAAAACAAAAAAAAAGACATTTGAAATGGACGACTTGAACCAAATAATTAAGAAAAGCAGCCAATAAGTGCCGAACATAGATGGGAACTCCTTCAATACTGTTTAAAAAGCATCCCAGGGTGATTCTTCAAGAAGTTGCTTGAGAAAATGTCAAGAGTGCATGTCTGTGAATTCTAGGCAAAGGGGGGCTACTTTGAAGATGCTAAAATGGAACACAGTTTTGATTTATTTTGGATTTTATTTAGTCACAACATAATTCCAATATTTCCATTTCTATTATTCTACAGTTGTGATGACTTTATTATTATTCTAAAATATGAAAAAATAAATAAATACAAATAATAAATATTGAGTGAGGGTAAGTGACCCTAAACTTTTGAACGGTAGTGTGTGTATGTATATATATATATATATTATTATTATTATTTATTAGATTTTGTTTTGCAAAATAATTCAAGCCTATTACGAAGGTCATTTTTTGCATTGTAACATTATTTTCATGATAATTCAGCACATTTCCATAATGCAAAAAATCTCTTTTTCATTACTGTAATGCAAAAAAAATGACATAATAAAAGGAAATACTTTGACCATTTTAATTAAAAAATGATAATAATTGTGTCCAGACAGGATTATAATCTTTACTGTATTTCAGTAATGAGAACGAGTTCATTAAAGTAAAAATTATGGAGTGTTCTAAGCACATAACTGGTAATCAGAAGGACGCTGGTTCGAGCCCCACAGCCACCACCATTGTGTCCTTGAGCAAGGCACTTAACTCCAGGTTGCTCCGGGGGGACTGTCCCTGTAATAAGTGCACTGTAAGTCGCTTTGGATAAAAGGGTCTGCCAAATGCATAAATGTAAAATGTAAATGTAAAAATGATTACGTGGAAACAACAATATTTAAATAGCAAATCTGAGTTAAATCTACATGCAACTAATTACCTTCAGATCATTCTAGATGAACACCAAGTGAACTTTATTGCACAAGTTTTGGAGACCCCATTACTCAATTTAATTGATGGAATAAGTTTGTGTTTTGAGTGTAAGCTTCATTTTCTTTCTGAAAAATTACTTTTCTTATTTTTGTCTTTTCATTTTGGGGCAAATATGACCCAGACATGGTTTCTTGAGATTCAATCATATATATATATATTTATGGCACATTAAAAATATTTTTGGTTGACAAAAAGAGCATCACATGCAGAAGTTGTTGAAAATGTCAATGCCATTTATGCAACATTACGCAGGATTGTATTTGACCTTTTTTTTCTCTTATTTTCAAAATCCTCCTAATAAATCTGTTGGCTTTCAGAGCATTAGATGGATTATAAATGGCTTAGCAGTTTCATGGCTGAAATAATCGCTGTTCTCAGTGAAATCCTATAAACACACTAGCCACAGTTGAGCAACCAAATGATAGACATCTGCAAATGTGTTCGTGCCAACAACTCAATCAAAGGCAAAATAAACCCTCCAAAAAAATCCTGCATTATGCCGCATTGCGGTATATTTCTATATGCGTAAGACAATTATACTTAAAATTTGAACTCCAATGCGCTTAGAGTGATAAAACATGAATAATAAGACATAATTCGAAGCTATTCTGGGAGATTTAAACCATGTGGTAGAGTATTTATACACTAATCACATCTCAGATATTAGAATGACATTAAAGTCAACATGAAATGGCATTCACAACCCAATTTCAATCTGTAATGTGTGATACTCCTAAGAACAAAAGCGGTGAGTTTATTCTACAAATTGTGAAAAAAGTGGGTGTGTCATATCGGAATGAAGTGAATGTGAGTTTACAGTCTACTATTGCACTCCTCAATCAAACAATAGCTGAATTTTATTCAATCGTGGACAGTGGCTCCATGTTTTTTAACGTAAAATTACTATTAGAGACGTAGACCGTAGACAGATTAATCGGTGCTTTTTGGAACGTTTACAATTACATTTATGCATTTGGCAGACGCTTTTATCCAAAGCGACTTACAGTGCACTTATTACAGGGACAATCCCCCCGGAGCAACCTGGAGTTAAGTGCCTTGCTCAAGGACACAATGGTGGTGGCTGTTGGGATCAAACCAGCAACCTTCTGATTACCAGTTATGTGCTTTAGACCACTACGCCACCACAACAACTATCGGATATCTGCAAAAAATCTGTCGATAGTTGCGAAAGTTTTATCATCATTTATTCATTTCAAAATAAGAGTCCCCAGTGTGTTTCGGGCTTGTTTGTACTCAAAAGTCTTTTTTTTTTTTTCAGTTACTTTTACGATTTTGGTTGAACAAAAAACTGCATCTGGGATTTTATTAATTTCATTAAAGACTCTTTGTCTTTGCCCGCCATAATAAAGTATACGATTATGTATTTATTTGCATTCTATAAATCAATTAAAAAAAACTACCAGCCGATTAATTGGTTATTGGCCTTTCCCACCACCTTAGTTATCAGTCAACCTCTAATTACTATCTAATCTTAACATAAACACTTTGTGTAGAAAGAACCGAGTTGAATTGAGTACACCCAACAAAATTAGACATGTCAATTTAACTCAAATAGATGTATTTTATTTCTTTATGTACTAACTAGTGAAAGTGAATGTTAGCATGCTAAATACATGCAATGGTTAGCACAGCATTTGCTCAACAAAGTGAGTATTCAATTTCATGTGCGACATCTACCTGTCATCATCGTTATGGTAACCCCAAAACTCCAATATAACAGAAACACCATCAAATCTCAACAAAATAAAACATTAAACACTAACAAGTATACCCTTTATATTCATCTTGCACAAAAACACATAAATAATAATAATTTTAGCATTGAGTCCCATGAAAAGCATGCTGGTAAATGGAAATCCCCTGCCGAGTTTAATTAATGCTACATGAACACCATAAAATGTATTCATGTAGTCCAAACTCAAGTGGCTTAAGTAAACTTTTACAAATGTTAATGGATAGAACGCAATGAAGTCGAGTTGCGACGAAATGTTCTAGAATAATGTTGCTTCAATTCATTATAATTAAAGGGACAGTTCACCCACAAATGATAATTCTCTCATCTTTTACTCACCTTCATGCCATCGCAGATGTATATGACTTCCTTTCTTCAGCAGAACACATTTGTAGACAAATATCTCAGCTCAGAATGTCCTTATAATGGAAGTGGATGGTAACACGATTTTAACAATATGCATTAAACAACTCGAGTGGTTAAATTACTTATAAATATGTCTTATAAAGCGATACAATCCTTTTTGTGTGAAAAAGATCAATATTTACATACTATTTAACAATAAATAATCACTTCTGTTAAGTAGTGGTATGCGTGTTCACGAGAGGGCTGAGGTCACGCGGTCTCTCATGTGATGTACTGGTGTTGGCGTGTTCGCACGAGAAGTGACGCATGTGCGGCACACCCAGAGCAGCGCTGTTTACAACAGTTGTAACAGTAGGAGGAACGCTGTACAGACCAAACGGCGTAAACACATTTAAGCAAATTTAAACACAGATGTCAGATTTAGCAGGAGAAAAAGAGATTTTGCACAGTGTTTGCACAGCCATATTTATTTGAACCCGGGTACTCTGACCAGGAGCACAGGTTAATGGAGGAGGCTGGACCAACAGCAGCACAACAACAAGCTTTAGGGGGCTTTCACCCTAGCACTTTTGGTGCGCACCCCGGTTCGAATGACGTCAGAGTTCGGTTCGTTTGGATGATGTGAACGCTGTCTTCCGAACTCGGGTGCGCACCCGCGAACCGTACTCGGGTCCGCTTAAAAAGGTGGTCTGGGGTACGGTTCATGTGAACAAAAGAGTTGTATGGATGACATTAATGCTGATTGTCTGTGCTTTATGGAGCATCAGGCGCTCTTCCAGGCTCAAGCGGAGGACCGAGCTTGGTACACCAGAAGGGGCCACGAACCAGGACCACCGGACCCACCTATGGCTGTGCCACACGTCATGCTTTGCAAGATGGGAACTCAATACGAACCAAAGGCTTCGTTGAGCTCTTCTAGCAGACAGCTGATGCATGGAAGTGGCCGAGGTCCCAGTGGGCGGCCCGTATACTGCCGCTGTTGTCCGGGGAAGCCTAACTCGTGGCCCAACAACTTCTTGCGGCCAACCTCCTGGTGTACGAGGATTTGAAGAAGGCCATCTTTGTTGGCCGTAGCCCAGAACAACATCAGCAGCATTTAAGCTTGTGGATGCTTTGCGAGCACGGCCACCCGTTCGCATTCGTCCAACAGCTACGTGACACCTGCCGAAGTTGGCTGCTGGCTGAAGAATGTGACGCAGAGTGAGTGCTCGATCTGGTGTTAGGACGATATGGCGGCATATTCAGGGTCCAGCAAGCCCTGTTTTTGTTTCATAATTTTCAGTCATGATTGGCAGTGGCACCTGCAGCATCTGAGGACTGTCCTGAGATCGTTGAGATGGGCGGGACTACCGGCAAACCCAAAGATGTGTGCAATTGGGTGGGTGGAAATACGGTATCTGGACATCAACTTGGGTCATGGGCAGGTGCTGCCCCAAATTGATAAAATGACAGAGTTTTTCATTCGACAGTCACCGGCCCGCTAACTGATCTGACTAAAATGGGTGCACCACATCCAGTCCAGTGGAAGGAGCCGTGTCAGCAGAGTCTTGTGTGTGTTGCTGAAAAGCAAACAGAGTGTTTTAGAATAAAAAGTGTTTGCAATAAAAAGGATTGTGGAATGTGGATTGTTTACCCGGCTCCCGCTTCCTAGGGGACCTTCCTAAGGACCTACTGAGCTGAGATATGTTTCTATTTTTCTTCAACTGAAGAAAGGAAGTCATATATATCTGGGATGGCATGAATGTGAGTAAATGATAGTTTTTGGGTGAACTATTATTTTTAGTTAATTTAACAAGATGCCAAAATCCTTTTATTTTTGTGCCGCAAGCACACAAATTTGAGGTGGCTTTTTGGAGACTGAAGGTCAAAGTTCACCAACGTTCACATTTCGTTTCCAATTCCATTGTTACTTGTTATTATTGCAGTTACTTACTTAATAACTACAGTTATTATTCTGTTAACTAGCAAGATTTTAGAAAGGCTGTGTTAACTACAATAGCTGCCAAAAAATAAAACGCTATTTGGCATTTGGATAGCCATCTATGTGATGCCAGCCAAAATGGAAAGTTGTTTTAGAGGCGGAGCCTTTTTTGCATTACAGTTTTTACATTAGTGTTATGACATTTTAAAACAGTATGCCCTGATGAACTGCGCACAATAAAGTAAAAAAGATCAATTTTGCTTTCATGTTGACTTTAAACCATCCCGTCAGTAGAAACTATGGCTGCGTCTGAATATGCATACTTCCCAACTACTTTATAGTATGCAAAAAACCGTATGGCAATGGAGTAGGGTGTCCGAATCCTCATAAAAAAGTAGGTGAGAAATACCTGGAAGTAGGTTTGAGGCCATTGACACATATTCAAAACTCTGAATTTAAAAAACGTGGAGAACCACAAGTTGGGCAGATATTTTCAACTTTAAGTGCTATTTACCAAGAAAGTTGTGGTTAAACTCCTTGTGGTTAAATTTTACTTGTTTAACAAGACCAGACTTTATTATTTTCATGGTAGTTGTTACTATATATTCGGTTCATGGGACAATGCCCACATTGGCATTGCCACAAGTATTTCCGGAAATTTTAAGATTCTCACCTGCATACCTAAAGAACATATTTTTACACCAGCCAAGAAGTCATCTTCATCAAATGCAGTGCATATTCTGACAGTATGCAATTTCAGATGCAGCCTATATGTTTTTTGAGGTACACCTGGACAAATCCTCCCAAACTGAGGTGCTTATTTTCAATAGAAACCAAATGTTTGACATTCTGGCAATGTCAGCCTCTCATGTGTTCTTACAAGGTTCCTACAAGGAGGCGGGATCCACTCTGACCCGTCGTTTCTGGTGAGCCCTTGCGCATGTGGAGTTATGGCGGTTGAAGCTGTCTCGCCACATGAAACGTTTTGCGCACAGGCTGCACTCGTACGGTTTTATGCCTGAGTGGATCTTCATGTGACCCACCAAGTGATGCTTCATCTTGAAACTTTTGCCACACATGGCACAGCCGAACGGCCGTAAACCCAGGTGCATACTCATGTGGCGGTCTCGCTGACTTTTGTGAGTGAAGCTCTTGCCGCATTGGCACGGATAGAGCTTATAAACTACAGAGGCAAACCCTGAGTGAGACGTTTGCTCCTTTAGGTCACTGTAACCATGGGTCGATGCCTCCTCGTCTTTAGCAACATCCATAACTCCATCTAGTTGCTGCTTATTCTTGGATGTCGGGTTGGTGATCTTGTCCGCAGCTTGTGAAAAGCTCTCCATGGAAGTTCCGTAGAAGTCCAAGGGCTCTTCATAGGAGCAACCTCTATCCAGGCACTCCTCAAGGCGTTTCACAAGTTTCTCATCAAAACAACCGTCAACGATGTTTGGAGTGGGACAGTTATGGTCCGTGTCAGCTTCTACGGTGGACTCATCGTGAAACAGACCAGTGCAGGGTTCTCGGTTTGTCCTCTCTACTTTCACATGCACCTTTTTCCTGTGTACCATAATGCTTGGTGGCACACGGCCAGGTCTTAAATATTGATTCTCCATAGCACCCAACCCATTCTCCCTGCACAGATCTTCCGGAGGAGAGCAGCTGGCACTTTGTAAAGCAGGAATTGAAATCCTATCTTCAACTCTATCTTTTTCTTGACCTGCAGTCCGGCCAGCATCCTCGTTATCTGTGCCATAATCATCTACTTTTGGAGATTTCCCATATTCGAAATGCCCGCCACATTTTCTTTTCTTATGTCTCACCTCTAGAAGCTCAGTGCATTTGTCAACCACGTGCCACATTTGCAGGAAGCTGGCAGCAGTGAGGAAGGCCACCACCTCACTGGATGGCACTGAGAGCGCTCCTGTGTAGCAGGATAAGAGTAGCTGCTCGAAGACGCCAGGATGCATGACATCTGGCAAAACCACACGGGCGCTGTTCTTCAGCAGCACCTGATCGCAGAAATATGGCGAGCTTGCGGCCAGCACGGCACGGTGAGCCCGGAAACGATGGCCACCAATGGCCACAATGAGGTCACACAGTTGACCCCTCTGACGCTGCTGGTTCAGTTTCTTTAACAGGGAGCAGGAAAAGTTGGGGAAATCCACATGGAAGGAGTTTGTCTCTGTCTCCATTGTTACCTAAAAGACAGAATAGATAAACGTTTAAAAATCAGCAATAGTAGTGGCTCTCTAGTAACTGGTGGGTCATAACAAGAGATGTCCCAAAACTGAAACTGGTCCAACACGTGCTTATGTACTTGTACTCGTGCTCGAAAAATTCTCCAATACCAAAAATCTATTCTATCTGACGTAGAAATATTATTACATTCAGCACACTAAATAAAATCATGTGATTATTAAACTGCAAGCTTCAAATTCTTGCACTCAAAAATTTGAGTGCTTGTGAATGTGGGGAAGTGGTGCTGTGCTGACATAAAAACACAAAGTGATTATACCTTGTAGAGCTCTTTGACTCATACACGGAAAACACCATCATGAGCATCAAGCACTCTGTTTGTAGCAGATGACAGTTGTGGTGATGTGGGCGTGGCCGAGATTGGCCAGGAGAGGAAGAACAGTAAGGATTGACACCTGTGGGAAATGATCTCTAACAGACGTTCTGTGTTACAGTGAGAGCTGGAGAGGAATAAAAAGGAAATCCAGACCGCCAGAGGAGAGAGAGACGCACGCAGCCGAGTTCGTGTTGTGCGTGTAATCATTTATGTTGTGCTAAAAAGCAAACCTTGTTGTGTGATACTGAAAAGTAGTAAAAATAAATACTCACATGGATTGTTTATCCGGATCCCACTTCCTCCTAATTCCCAGGTTTCTGCACCACTGTGATAAGTCGCTTGCTCTCTTTGTGAAGGAGGAAGTGGGAGCCAGATAAACAATCAACATGAGTTTTTATTTTTACTACTTTTCAGAATCACACAACAGGGTTTGCTTTTCAGCACAACATAAATGATTGTACACACAACATGAACTCGGCTGTGTGCATCTCTCTCTCGCTCCTCTGGTGGTCTGGACTACACTTTATCCCTCTCCAGCTTTCACTGTAACACAGAACACCTGTTAGAGATAAATTCCCACAGGTGTCAATCCTTACCGTTCTTCCACTCCAGGCCTCACTCTCCACAGATATCACTCGGCCACGCCCACATCAATACAACAGCGAAAAGAGTGCTAAATCACTTTGTAGCACAAGGAACATGCTTATATTTAAGCAATATCTCACATCTAAGTTGCTCCGTTACGTAGCATTTTATTCGTCAAAAATAACTCCAAATTTGTATTTTGGATAGTGCTGTGAGGTTCTGCATGAAATCACATTATTTCATAAAAACAATACAATATTTTGTTAAAAAATATTTTTTCTATTTTCATTTGATTCAAGATTTAATGAACAAATTTATTTAAACACGTTTTTGTTGATAAATAAATGTATATAATCTAGTGGTCGACCGATATATCACTGAGGCCGATAAATCGGCCGATATACTGACTTTTTCTGTTTCCTGTTTGGCCGATTTGTTTCTTGCGGGCTCTGAGAATCGCCTGCTTGCACGTGAAGCGACATGTAAATGACCATCACGGTTCGTTTTGTTGTTACGTGCCATCGTGTTACTACAATAACAGACCGGTGTGCAACACAGTGTCATTTATACCGCCCGCATATCAGAGCCGTGACAGACGTGTTTGAGCTCATAATGTTAAAGTGATCGTGTGTTTCATTCTCCCTCTCTCTCCTCAACAGTTCCCTGAAACTAACTGACTTGTCTAAAAAGGCAAATATCAATAAAACTAATATCACATACCGTCAGCAAATATGTGCATATCTCGTTTAAACAGATGTAATAAACCAACCTCACAAAACTTGAGCAGATCCTGCATCCTGTGGAACGCTCATAAATCTTCCTCTGAAGCACGTATTCTAGCACCCTCTCCTCAACAGTTCCCTGTAGCTTTTCTAAAGATAAAAGGCAAATATCAATAAAACTTCTATTATATACCATCTGCAAATAAGCACATATCTCATTTAAACAGATGTACGTAATTTATGAACCTTCACGAAAATCCAGCATTTTCTTCCCGTCGAGCGCTCATCTAATATCTTCCTCTAAAGCACGTATTATATCAGCCAGAAACAAAACTTGAGGATCAGGATCAAATGTTCCTCTGACTCATAAATCATGACGGTCAGTCCATGACAAGGCAAGCAGGCGATCTAGGGCGTTTATAATGCCAGGAGATTGCAGGATCCACACAACTTCAAATAAAAGTGCTTCACGTATGAGTAAATGTTTTATTCACTATGAACTGTTTGTACTATTGGTTTGATTCTGTATTTTTGGAGTAAATGCGATCGCTAACGTGGACATGCCATCCATGGTTGCTGGACTACTGTGTGTACTGTTATTTCCTTCTTCCTGATATATTAACAATTTCTTAATTTGCAAATAATTACTCAAATTTGATGACTCGGAAGAAACTCCTATCTACCATTTAAAATATAATCTTTTTTTTTTACAGTTGCATTTTGTGTGAAATTGAGAAAATATAGTGTTGAATAATAGTTTATTCATTTTAAAGCTATTTTATTTTTGTTATTTACTATATTAAATTGTGTGATGTTTCGGCATTGTATCGGCTACCCTGCACTCTGGATATCGGCATCAGCCTTTATAAAAATGATATCAGTTGATCACTAATATAAACTGATGATATGTAATTCAGAGTAAAAAACAGATAACAAAAAATGGTATCGGGTAGAGGTAGACCAGTATATCGGCTTTACCGATTAATCAGTGCCACATTTTGAACTATCGGTTATCGGCAGACATCTATGCCAATAGTTGCCGATAGTTTGTTTTATTTCTCTGTGTTCCTTTGATAATTATGTTTTTAAATTGAAGCGAGGTGATGTAAAGAAAAATGTTACTATATGGAAATGTCCCTCGTCAGCACAAACATCCGGTCTCCAATTTCATATGTTGTGAATAATAATAATAATAATATATAGGCTATAAAAATCTTAATTTGGTAAATATTAAAAGAAGCATTGTAATGGAGCCAAGGCTGTATAATTCCAAAATAAGTGACCCAGATGTCTTTTAGGCTTGTGTAGTGTTTAAAGTCCCATGTTATGCATCCAATCTTATATGTTTCTGATTATTATTGGTTGAAAAATCAACTACATATGGGATTTTATTCATTTTGTCCTCTGGCCTCTATGTTTATCAGCCGATTAATCCGTTTTTAGCCTTATCCACCACCTTAGTAATTGGTATCGACAAAATCCACTATCGGTCGACCTCTAGCATCGGGACGTCCCTAGTCGTAGTCGTTACACAATGATGGGTTGCCAATCTGTTCAGAACAGGAGGTAAAAATAAAATAAAATAACAATGCAAAAATGTCAATATTAAAATGCAAGAAATTACCATAGAATTGTGCTTTGACAGAATAGTAAAATATTAAAGCTTAACAATTTTTAAAATGGAGTTACACTTCTTGTTGTTTATGGCTTTCCAAAACTGTTGGTTTTGTGTCATTTTATGGCATTGTTGGGCCTATGCAGTTTATTTTAACTGTAATAACTTTCAATCTTGGATTTTAAGAATATTTTACATTTGCACAAAAAACAATTAAATAATTTTGGTACTAGATCACCACCACTTAAAGTCTGATGCAAAATCTATGTATAAAGCTACATACAAAATTATTGTATGTACATATTAACATAAAAAATACCAAAAAAGGAAAAAAAATAGGCCTAAACCTGACCCTAACTACTACACATCCAGAAGGCTTTCAGTATGCAAAACATCTAGCAATGTAAGTAATAAAGTATATTTTATCTTAATAACAATAACAACTTATATTTCATATTTACTGTTACCCAACGTTTCTCCAGAAATGCCATTTGTACTACATTAAAACTGAGATAACGTAATATTAGCCAACACATCACCAAAAAAGTCATAATAAAGAAACCGCACAAATTTGCAGATCTATTGTCAGAGCCTTATAATAATTTTAAAGATCATATATTTAATTATTGTGGTTTAACTGTGGCAACAATAATTAGATTTAGTAACTATGGAGTTTTGGTGGGAACTTAGAAAACTATTTACATGTTTTGAAAGATTAATCTGTCTTAATTCATATATTTAATAGAGCAGAGATCAGGCTAAATTACTAGGCTGCTAGTTAGCATCTGGATATAAAGAATATTTCCTGGATTTAAATGGGCAACAGAGACATCGTTATACCTGTAAGAGACCCGGACAAAACAGCGCAGACTCCTGTCTCACACACGCCATCATTAATAGCTTGTCTTACCGTTAACTAGATCATTTTTCGGGTTTTCTGAAAAATAAGCAGCCTCCTTCCTTCCCAGAGCCACGACGTAGCGCATCTCTTACGTCATCACGCAGAGGCGCGTGGCTCAGAGAGAAATGTAAACAAACACGCCCCTTTCTGCGGGTTGCCAGATTGACATTAATCGCCGCATACACTCGGTGGAAGATTAGTTATTTGTGGAGGATGATTAACTATTTCTTCATTATGTCGTTGTCTACATTAAACCGGATGAGCTCAAAGAATCACTTTGAGACTGGTTCGCCAAGTTTAGTCTATCACTCTATAAACAGTGTTGCATTAATGAGCAATTAATGACTGTAATTAA
>NW_026266691.1:0-25000 GCF_025860055.1 Xyrauchen texanus | reverse complement strand
AGGGTTATATACACTGGAGACATGATGAAGACAAACTACAATCAGGTGAGCACAATGACACAGAGCTGGCAGTGATGAGGGCCGAGGATCATGGGAAGTGTAGTTTCTGACAAAGACAAGCGAGACCCAGGGCAGACAACAAGGGAATCATGACATAAAAGAATGAGTAACAGCTAACATGCTTTTTTATTTACAGTAGTATTACTGTAGTTTTAATGGCAAGAGACTAAATCTTTAATCTGGCAATATCTCAGTTACAGGTTAATGCAAGGCTACATTCATATGCTAATCAAAGAGTACTGATATAAATATTTAGCATATTTATTAGTTTATTTGCATATTCATAGATCACATCTGATCATATTCAGTATTCATTTAGTGTTCCGACAATTTAAAGCAAACTATTATATTCACCAGAACGTCCCATTAACCAAAGACAAAGTCAATAATTAAATCAAATTAGTGGATCTTTCCCACGCCAGTCATGGGCTCTTCGAACAATAGATAGGAGAAGTCCATCATGCGTGTAAATGGATTTTTAATTAATGACGGTTCATTAGTGTGTTATGTGGTTTGGCGGGAATCAGACCAAACAAAGCGGGTTTATTACATTCCACAGCGCGCGGAAGCCCCGGGAGAATTCCGCGAGCCACTCTATGGGGGGGTGGGGGGGTGGGTTCGGTCGCCTTGGAGACGGTGACTCATCAGAACGTGACGTGATGAGTACTCCGAGGGAAAGCGCGGGGAATTACATTTTGATCCTTCAGAAAACTAAAGCACAGTTGAATCACTGGATTTTGGGGGATTTATCTGAGTTGTGTAAAGCTGAGGGACTGTAAGATTAGTGTATGGAGAAACAAAACACATTATATTAGGAAATCTATAATAATGAATACTTATGAATCAGGTGGATTTTTTTACTCTAAATAATATATTTAAAATTAATTAGACATCTCATTCTGAATCCGAATTCTCTCTGGAATTTTATACCCAAGTTTGTTTTCTCCAAAATAGTTGGTCTTGAGTGTCTCTTGATTTGCAATTACAAAATTGACAAAATCCCTCTCAATTTATCTTTCATATAAACAAATGTTGCTGTGTTGGTCCCTGTTATATAAGCAGAACTTTTCACCCCATAGATATTTCATTTGGGACAATTACAAAATATTATTTAAAAATAAATCTTTATCTTTTGAAAGATGGCTTTCAGCAGGAATAACACGAGTCTATCAATGATTAAATCAAGAAGGCATGTTGCTCACTTATTCTGAGTTTCTAGATGTCCATAAATCCCCAGTGACACAAGGGAGTTTGTGTTGCCCCACAGGGGTCCTGCACCACTCAGAGCCAATACTCAACAGCGCCCCCTCCTGCTTATGATCTGATACTGCAATTAGGAAACTTTGTTTTGCCCCTGGAGTTTTAAATATTAATAAAACCAACCTTTGTTTTTGGTTCTTGAAAAATAAATTCAAATATATATCAAGACTATTTTTCATTGACATAATAAGAAAGCAATTAAAACTGTTTCTATATGCGAGTCCTTCAATATATTTATAATGTTTAGCCTTCCCCCCTGACTGTATTGTTTTTCTCTTTATATATGTATTATTGTAGTTTTGACTGTACATTGACTTTGTTTGTTTGAAGCTTAATAAATTATAAAAATAAATAAAAAGCGCGGGGAATTTTGAGCATTAGAATGAACAGGCACATCACGTGCAACTGCTTCATTCATTCATTTAAAATGGAAGTTTCTTTTTTACTATACCACCATATCATCCATTGCTATATTATTAAATGTACATTTTTACAAAAAACACATGTAAAATGAATAAGAACTGAAGTTAATGATATACACTGTAGTAAAGGGATTCTGTGTGAGAGTTCACTTTTCACAAGAAAAACCTCTGGTTCTGGTTCTTTGTCGGACTCAGATCGGGTTGAAGACCTCTAAACACGTGCAGAATAACCAAATAGTGATTTTGGTATTCGAATACCACACATGATTTTGGACCGGCTCGTAATGAAAAAGTACATATAGTTGGCCGTGTAAGACATTGCTCCAAACTGTCCGTCAATTTGAAAAATCCAACCAAATGTGGCAAACCTCCTGTAGCGCTTAAAAGTGAACGTAGTCACGTGACACGCCATGGGGCGTCTTAATCCATCCATGGGTATGACTGAATAACTGTTGATATTAGAGGATTAGCTGACTGATTCGGTATAATTACATTTTGCTGTTACTATTGGAGTAAACTAAGTTTAAGTGCTTTACCCAAAGGGATGAGCCTTGAGGGTCCTACAACCTGTAGATCATCAGCCATATCTTTAACCACTGCACCACAACAATTATTATAAATCTGTATATATTGACACCATTGCCGGGTGGCAGGATGTTTTCCTCCCTACAGTTCCCATGAGATGACCACTTATTCCCTAAAGATCTAAATACCCCCCCCCCCCCCCCCAAAGATTGCATTTTAGTACCCTGATTGACACGCCTGATGGCTGTTGCCATTTAATTTCCATAACCATTCAACAACCTTTCCAGTCAATTGAAATGACTGTATAAGGAATATTCAGACCAATTAGCAAAGGACTCATCAAAACTGACTGTGTGAACCAGTTTGACCAGTTCAGTGAAAAGAACAGACAATATGGATATCTCTATGGAAGTTCTATTGTACCCGTAGGCAGGGGCGGTGTTGGGAGGTTTATATTCACAGGGTGGTCGGGCAGAAACCAGTGATCAGTCTGTGGGGGCACATCATCCAACAGGGTGTTTGTTTAACTAAATTGTGCCTAAGACAACAAAAAAATGACCAAAACTCAATTGCGAGTGGGGGTGATCAATGGGGTGGCAAACCCTGGCCATTTCAAATGTGTATTAAGACTTTTCCAGGTCTGGAAAGCACCATTTTAAACTTTCCATGACTATGAAAACTGAAACCCTGCCAGTCCATATATAAGCGAGATGAAGTCAAACAGCATATCAGTCGATGGTTTCATTACAGTAATTTAAAGCCTCATTATCACCCTCTACTGGTAACACTACAAACCTGTGCACATTCAACCTGCATTCTTAAGTGATACCCAGGACAAACAGAACTTCCTAGAAGCAGGTTTGATCACTAAGGAGCAAATGAAAACTGCAGTTACTGTAAGACTTTGAACAAGAGTTGCCATAATTGGTTGATATTTAACCAGGCTTTCCCCTTCACAAACATCCCAGTCTGTGAAGATCACTGTAGCAAACGTACAAAAACAAGAGCGACTGAGATGTAGTAGAGCAGACACGTTTTGGCAACGTAACGCTCTCAGACCATGTCGCTAAAGCTACACAAATCAACTATGAGGGGTTGTTTGTATCAGGACACTGAGATGGAAGTTTGACCACAATCATTTAGAAGAGTGACTAAAGCGGACTTGAAAACTCGAACTTCTATCCATTGAAAAGCTCTAAATACCAAAAGGTGACCTTGTGAACTTTTCCTTAAACAGTCATATAACCCCCCCCCCCATACTGATTAAAGTTATACACAAAAACCACAAGATACAGAAACGAGAAGACACAAGGTTATTTTCTTACAGTTTTAATTCAGATCAACATTACAAACGTACAAACACTAGAAGAGAAAATAAAAAAATCTTTTCTCCATTGTTCCCCCTGCTGCTGTCATAGTGCCATTACAACATCGCCCACTCTGCTGCCACCGTCCTGATAGCACAAATTAAACCTATGACGAAAAGGAAATGAGGACAGTGCAGCAGGACCCATCACAGAGGAACCCTTCACATTCACAAACCCCCTCTTACACCAACAAAACAAAATAAAAATATTCTTAAAATTGTATGTAGTGCTGATGCTTTAAGTGACGTGTCACACCTGCAAACCACACAAACAGAAGTGGCATGACCACAGCCACAGAAGAAAACAGAACCGCTAAAATAACCAATGTTCATAATAATAATAAAAAAAGAACATGGGGGATTCAAACAGACTGTGGGGCATTGAAGTCTTTATCAAAGTTTAAAGATGTTTGATCTGTGTCGAGGTTTCCATCATAATGTTCTTTTCAGCATTGAAGATCATTTTCTGTCATTAGATCTGGAACGACTATAAAAAAAAAGAGAACATGAAAAATGAGCTCAGCATTTGATATCATTTCACAAGACCATATTTATATTTAATCTGTAGCACAGGGCTGGTCCTAAAATGCAATCTTTAGAGTGGGAAAGTGGTTTCCCACCACTTTACCGGACCAGGAAGGGACAGTCAGAAGTTACTTAGGGGCACAAGTTTAATCTAGGGGGGCAATGGAGTACAATAAAATCCTGGTCATGGAGTACATTAAAATGGTCCATTTGGCACGTCTTTCCTTAACCAACAGTACCGATTTTAATCACCTTTTTCAAACAGGCTCAACGACTTCCTGAAAGTTGGGGATACTCCATGACCAGGACTTTAAAACAATGGTTTATAGGGGTCCCTGGGTATCTCAGGGAGTATTGATGCTGACTATAACAGCTGGAGTCATGAGTTAGAATCCAGGGTATGCTGAGTGACTCAAGCCAGTTCTCCCAAGCAACCAAATTGGGCCGGTTGCTAGGGAGGGTAGTGTCACGATTCGTGTTTCTCGCGCTCAATGGGAACTGAGACACGTGATGAGATGCGCGGATTGACCGTCTCAGAAGCGGAGGCAACTGACACTTGTCCTCCACCACCCGGAATGAGGCGAGTAACCGCGCCACCACGAGGACCTACTAAGTAGTTGGAATTGAAAATTGGGGAGAAAAGATACAAATAAAAAAGGTTTATAATGAAGGACTGTATAAAGAAATTTGATTCTTACCTTCTTGATCGGGAGAAAGATCGAGAGGGCTTGTGGTTCCTGTCACGGGACAGAGATCGCTCCCTCTTGCGCTCTCTGGAAAGAGACCTGGACAGAATCGTGAAAAGATGATTAGCAAGATATGCCCAATTATTAAAATTAAAAACACAAGAACCCAAAGATGGAAAAAAAAACTATTGGAATACAGCTCAAAAGTCTTCCAGCAGAAAAAAATCCCATTCAAAATATCCAGAGAAACAGATCTTAAGAGGCGGATAGTTTAGGGTCTGTGTAATTTGAACATTTGAAAAGTTGCCAGTTGCTCTGCTACTATTCCAGTAACAATGGTCAAAAGGACTCTGATACACTTATTTCAGCTCTTTACTAGTGAGCTAATCCATAGAGCCAGGAGTGTTAGATAAGGCATACATTCAAAATGGGCAACACACCAGGACCAGGATTGAAAAACAAGACTCTAGTTTACATCAGCTAACCACTGGGGTATCTCAAGGTTCAGTGTTAGGTCCTCTTTTGGTCTTGATATACACAACTTCACTGGGCTTCCTGTATATTTTGCTTTTCAATATCAGAACTGTACGACTTAAAATGTGGTGCATCTCCTGGTCCAGAGTCTTTGTCATCTCAAGACTTACTGACTACAGCAATGTTCTACATCATACGAGAACATGTGGGTCTCTTACCTGCTACGACTACGACTGAAGCTCCTCCTCCTGGGAGATCTAAAGAAAAAGAGCAACAGAGTAAGCATGCGCTAATCAACAGGAAAACACACCTCAAAACCCCTGAAACTCCAACCTGCTTAAACACTCTTCACCTCCCTGATACAGGGGTGGAGTGGAGATCCGCTCTGCTGCTGAGATCTCAACACATGAGGGTTTGGAGAACCACAAAGAAACACTGTGACACTGGTCTGAACAGTCTAAGAGAGTTAAACTCTAGTAAAGTGAGTCTTAGTAGTGCACTAGGTGGTGAATTCACTGGAAACTCAACAGAAACGGACTGCAAACAACACAACAGAATGAAGACAGTGACACAAACCAAGAGCAGCTCTCAAAGCCCTCGCTTTTTATGTAACCTGAACCTCCGTTTGGGCTCCCCATCAGTCTGCTTACAGCTTAACGTCAATCTCCCTTCAGGAGTTTGCTAAAGATTTCATACCAACCCTGCTTGATTGAACTGAATAGGATATTGCTCCTCATCTTACATCTGTATTCAGCATTAAACTGTATGAAGCAGGAAAAACTTACTAGTTTTTTGGTTTTCAACAAGCTAGAAAAGGCGAAGGGGAGGTGGCTGGCGGCCAGGGAGCAGAATTGGTGGGAAAGTGCAGGCCAGATGCTGCGAGCTGATTAGCTGGCTTGCGGATGGGGGCTGGATGTAGTGGATTTTTCCTGCTTTTATTGGTTAGCTGAAGGCTGTTGCTGGTGATTTGTAGTGTAGACATTGGGTAACGTAAAACGCTGATTGGTCAGGAATGTGAAGTGGGCCGCTGACGATTGGGTGTTAAGGTTGGAGGAGGAGCTGACAACGGCATGCTCAGGAACCAATGGGCTGGTGCGACCTGATGACCGGCCATGCCTGGGTCATGTGACACCAACGCAGCCAGCTGATCGGGGCACGCTGGTCACATGATGCTGAAAGAGGACTAGTAGACTGACTCAGAGGGTGGTGAGGAGAGGCATGGTGGTGACTCTGTAACGGGGTTCATTTTTATTAATATAGGTAAAGGAAAATAATCAAAAACAACCTTCATTTAAGTCAACAAAAGATTGCATTCCAATCAATATTAGTCCTGATTACCAAAAGATTACTTGGCTGAGAGCGCCAATTTACAATGTTTCATAATGAACACTAATCCCTCATGATCTAAAGTAGTTTTACAGTATTATCACTAATGTATTCATTACCTTATCATGGTAAAACTTACTTCAATAAAGCAGTTCATTCATAGCGTCAATTTGTAGGCTAATTTGGGTCACCTCTGGAATTTACAATGAGCTTTTAATGAAGTGTGAAAGTTGATTTACAACATAAATTACACAGTCATAATGTGAATCTTGAAGCCATTGCATGCATTAAAAACCACCATTTGAATAGCTCATTAGAAATTCCAGAAGAAAGCCCACAAGCTTGAAAATGCCAATTCTCTTCCAGGTTTTAATTTAAAATCTTAAATAATCGTAAAACTAGTAGAATTTAAGTAGCTCAGTCTGGCATAAGTCGTGTTTAATGGCTATCAATGAAAATGAAGATGGAAGAGCAAACGTTCTCCAGCAGACACTCATCAGAACCGGCCCGGCCGAGAGCACAGGCCTCAGGGTCTAGTGAGGGGCAGAATCTGATTAGTTTCAATCTCTGAAATCTACAGACAGGTAAGTGGAAGACAGGTTCACCTGCGTCTGGGGGGCGGACTACGTCTGCGGTAGTCATCGCGTGGGCGTCGGCTCCAGGAAGGAGGCGGACCCCGGTTCCGAGTTCGCTTCTCGCCGTTGGACAGCTCCACTCTCACTCGGCAACCGCAAAGGGTCCTACATGATGACATCAATTAAATACCAAAGTTCAACTGATCTCAACAGCTTTACTGTAGGACAGCAATTTTCTAGAGTCTGAATCGGTACTTACCGCCCATCCATCTCTCTGACGGCATCTGTTGCATCACGAGGATCTTCAAACTCCACAAATGCAAAGCCGGGAGGGTTCCTGGCCACCCAGACACTCCTCAGAGGTCCATAGTAGCCGAACGCTCTCTCCAGCTCCGATTTATTCCCATTGTTGCCCAAATTCCCAACGTACACCTTACAGTCCAAAGGGCAATCCCGATGCATGACTCAAATCTACGGTACAAAGAGCTCACCATGAATAACCAGCAAACCATCTAACAAGGTGTCTAAGCATTTAAAAAAAAAAAAAATGGAAGCAATGGCGATCAATACATCCAGCATCAGAAACGGATCAGAACAGATAGCACACAAACATCTCAAAGACGTTTGTTTAAAAGGGTTGCATCTGGAAGCCATTGCACAATCTTAAAAAACAGATTTACAAATATTCTAAATCATAAATGTCTCAAAAACATCTGCTGAATGACTTATTGACATTGTGTACATGTGGAAAACGTAATTTTTTTACATTTGCTCATCTGCAATAGGTCTAAAAGATGTTTCCCCTCAGTTGTCAATTAGACATTCAGCAGATGTCTTTGAGATATTTGATTAAGACTGCAAATCTGATCTTTTTAAGATGTTTATCAGACGTTAAATAGAATGCAACGATTTCCAGATCTAAAACAGGCTTCTTGGAGATGTGTGTGTGTGTGATCTCGGATCAGGTGTAAAACAAGAAGTCATTAATAAACCACTCTATATAAGGGAGATCTCTTCATTGGTTCAATAAGAGAATTGAGATATATGATAAAGGCGTGTAGAGGTGTGGCTGCTCTCTGCCTCCACCCCCTCAATACCTGACTCAGTTTCTGCTTAGAATTCATTGCACAAGAATTAGCGCTGCATAACATTGCATTTACTTAGTATTATGAGTTGACCAGTTGTTTTTTTGTTGTAATTTGGTTTAGCCATTTATCAGATTATTAACATTGCAGAGCTTAAGCTTTGTAAAAGGAGTGTTTTTTGATATTTTACAATATTGCATTTACTCATTTACAATATAGCAACAGAATGTTTAATAATATTGATAAACTAGCAAAATACAAAAAGGTGTATAGAAACAGTAAAAGCAAAAACGATCAAATAAATATTAAGTAATGAACAATTAAAGAATCAATCAGGTTTTCTGCTTTTGTTTGCGGTTCAAAATGGCGCGTGGAACACTCGCTAAAACACCGAATATACCAGCTGCTGAAAACACGATTAAGATTATACTACATCTATAAAAACAAGTAATGACTGTCATGTATACAGTGCACCAAAAAAAGCTGAAAAAAGAGCTTACCGTGTGATTATCTGTGTTTGATTCGTTGTTCTCTTTCTGATTCGCTCTGAAAATGGCGCAGCGAGCAAATCGGGAAAGCATTTACGTACCAGAACATACGTGATGACGCACGCAACGTGGGCGGAGCATCCGGATTAAAGAAGCGTCTTTATATTTATGTACCATTTGGTTAATATAAAGGTCCTGTCCGCGTCAAAAAAAACTGCCATAAAAATATTATATATCAATATTATTTTCCACTTTCAATTTGTTAAATTTTTTAATCAACATCAGTCCTGATCATAACTACCCAATATTAATTCATTTTCAGGATTTTAACCCTTTTAATGCCAGTTTGTTTATATAACGCCACTGTTGTTGTTTTTTTTGTGAGAAAAAACACAAACAATGAATTATTTTCTATATACTAAATACTAAGGGAATTTATTTATTTGTTGGATTATCACTGTCTGTGTCAGTGATTAGCAACTACATTGCTTTTGATGCATTATTATGTTATTAATATTATTTAAAAATAAAACACACACTCAGGACCTTAAAGCACAAAAATGTCCGCCATAATAATATTATATATTAATGTTATTTTCCACTTTCACTGTATAGTGTCCAGTTAAGTTAAAAACATCAATTTATTACATTCACAAACATAAATGAACCCTTAACACTTGTGCATCTATTTAAAGAAGTTACTCTTATGTATTACTATTATTTTTAGGGATGGGCGATAACACTTATTTTCTTTACCAATACCTCTATTAAATAACATTTTTACAAATTCTTTGGATAAAATTGGTACCTTTATTATTACACTATTATAAACTATTAGGGTGATGATAAAATTATTTTATTGTAACAAAACCTTACTGACAAAAAACATTAAATGATTACAGTTGTGGTAAATACAATATTACTGCAGTAAATCCATGGACAGTTTTCATAAGGTGTCATTTATTAACCAGGATCACAGATCATTAACAATGTTTTATCAGCTCTGCATTTAAATAAAGCTGTTTATTATACACATCTATGTTTGTCATGATTTAGTGTGAGTAACTCCAGATGCTTTCTATTAGAATGAGCGCCGTCTGTGACTGCTGGTGTATCTGAGCAGAAGAAAAGTATTCACTCATATAATATCCACTTCAAAGCTTTTGAGATGCATTCATATTCATGTGATCTAAATAATAAGATCACTAGTAAAAAATTAATAAAAAACACTTTAGTATCAATCTGCCCATCCCTAATTATTTCCCACTTTTACTGATTTACATTCCTGATCATAACTACCAAATATTCATAAATTTGCAGGAAACTAACCCTTTAAATGCCAGTTTGTTTATATAATAACACTGTTGTTTACACACACACACACTCTCTCTCACTCAAACACACACACACACTCTCTCTCACTCAAACACACACACACACTCTCTCTCACTCAAACACACACACTCTCTCTCACTCAAACACACACACACACTCTCTCTCACTCAAACACACACACACACTCTCTCTCACTCAAACACACACACACACACACACACACACACACACTCTCTCTCACTCAAACACACACACACACACTCTCTCACTCAAACACACACACACACTCTCTCTCACTCAAACACACACACACACACACTCTCTCTCACTCAAACACACACACACACACACACACACACACACACTCTCCCTCACTCAAACACACACACACACTCTCTCTCACTCAAACACACACACACACTCTCTCTCACTCAAACACACACACACACACACACACACTCTCTCTCACTCAAACACACACACACACACACACACACACTCTCTCTCACTCAAACACACACACACACACACACACACACACTCTCTCACTCAAACACACACACACACTCTCTCTCACTCAAACACACACACACACACACACACACACACACTCTCTCACTCAATCACACACACACACTCTCTCTCACTCAAACACACACACACACACACACACACTCTCTCTCACTCAAACACACACACACACACACACACACACACACACTCTCTCTCACTCAAACACACACACACACACTCTCTCTCACTCAAACACACACACACACACACACACACACACACACACACTTGTATCTGCATCATGTATTCAGTTGTCCTGCAGGTCTCTATAATACAGTAAACAGAGAATACACACACACACACACACACACACACACACACACACACTCTAATACAGTAAACAGAGAATACACACACACACACACACACACACACTATAATACAGTAAACAGAGAATACACACACACACACACACACTATAATACAGTAAACAGAGAATACACACACACACACACACTCACACACACTATAATACAGTAAACAGAGAATACACACACACACACACACTATAATACAGTAAACAGAGAATACACACACACACACACTCACACACACTATAATACAGTAAACAGAGAATAGGGGAAAAGTTTGTATTTGCTCCACAGGATACACATGAGGGAAATGGCGCCATCTGGTGGAAAGTGGAAAATGTAAATGTTGAACTCAGGGCTCCAGAATGAAAGAATAATATTATATAATTCATGATTTTATGCTTTAATGGCACTGGGATCAAATATTACATTTTTAATGGGTTTCAATGGAGATATTTTTGTCCTGAAGGTCCTGAGTGTGACTATTGTGTGCACAGTGTGTTATAGATGCGTTATAGATGCATTATAGATGCAGTATAGATGCAGTATAGGTGTATTATAGATGTGTTATAGAGGTGTTATAGATGCGTTATAGATGCATTATAGATGTGTTATAGACGTATTATAGATGTGTTATATGTGTGTTATAGATGCGTTATAGATGTATTATAGGAACTGAGATTGAAATATCAAAATTCACCCAAAAATACACACCTTTGGCAAAATTTATGCTGATGTCATTAACAGCCAAAATGATTGAAAAAACAAAAATGAAAAAGACAAAAATGTCCCGAAGGTCACACAAGGTTTAAACGCTGTCACGTCCGCCATTTTCCTTTTATTACAATAACAGAGTTTCCAGAACAGAAAGACAAAAGGAGAAATAACATTCAATGAAAGGGGATGAAGCAAAAGTGCTAAAATCATTCAAATAAAGATCAAAAGAGAAAACGATATGAGGGTAATTCACTTAATATAAAGAAAAATAAATCATAACAAGCGTACAAACACAAAACAAAAAGCAGAAACACAACAGGAGTCAAATAATACCAAAGTAATACACAGACACATCCAGATGAAGATGTGTGTAAACCTGTCCTGACCTCAAGAGCTGCACTAGCAACTGACGCTAGAGGCTGTAGCCGTTAGCATCCTCGTTATAAAGTTAACTTTTATGCCATTCAAGTCAGAGCAACTCAATAGTATTGGCTGACATGTCTGCTTTAAGCTTATTCTTTACTTTGAAATACAGCCATTGAGTACATATGTAATTACTAGTGCACTCGCGCATCAGCCCCACTCTTACAAAGTGCACTATATAGGGTGTCAGCTGTGTGTAGTGTCGTCCAAACTCTTAATAAGCAACTTAATTGACCCTATGGTGCACCAGACCGAACTCAAAGTATAATCGGAAAGAGTAGCTTGACTTTTCTAGAGCTCAACTCGGTCAGTGCTCACTGAAATCCGCAGTACTGCCCCCCAGTGGCCGAAGCAGAAAGTGTTTTTAATTGTAAGCACATTTTTCCCCACAGAGGGGCGCCAAAAGCACGTTCTGAAGTTGTTTATACGCTGAAAAGAATAATACAGTAATAAGAAATGCATATTTTATCATGAATACGATTATCATAATCATATGCATGGAAAAGAGTAGCATGAACATTCAGCTAAACTTCTCCGTTGGTGTTGCACTGAAGAGAGTTGCACTGGAACAACATACGGCTCAATTAACTTCTTTAAAAGCACTCTTTCTATGGGCGGTTGCTAGTCAGAGATGTTTAACAGCGCAGGAATCAGTGCAGGAACATCTACACCCCCTCAAACCGCTGCATTTCTCACCTACAGAGACCGCATCCAGGACGGGTTGCCACGGCGATGAGGGTCCTTAGTGATGCTCTTAGTAGACTGAAGGCATTTTAACTAGAGGAAGATTCAAAGGCTTTTTAAGGACGTTTCACACATCGATTGCTTCCTGCATCAGCTGCTTTTCAAACTTCTGGTTTGTGTGATGTTGTCTTTAATCTCTCCTGCGCGGAGTATAACAGGAGGCGTCTTACTCAGCAGATTCACAGAGTCAGTGAGGAACCGTTAAATAAGACAACACTTATTAATGAGCTTGTGGAAGTGACTGGAACATGTTGTGTTTGGAGGAGGAGACCTCATTAGATACGTCAGAGGTCCCGTGTCAGATGTTTGGGGTATATATAATTCCAGAGGAGTGTCAGTGAAGCTTCAGCAGCGAGAGGAGACGAGAGGAACAGCGTGAGTACCTCAAACTTACACCTTAAACACTTTACAGCTGCATTTAATCTCGCTGACATGGACAACGTTTGTCGTTTGCAGTGATACAAACATATAACGATCATTGTGTGCAAATTTATTTTCTTAAGTGAAAATCTCGAAACATTCTTAAAACGTAAAAAATTCGTAAAAAAATATTCGAGCTTATTTTTACGATTTTCGCATTTTAATTTTTCTAACAAAATTCCAGCGCAACGAATTACGTAATTTTTAACTAAATTACATTTTAAATATTTAGTAATTTCTGTTAAAGATGACTCGATTTAATTTAAATGGAAGATTGTTTTGAAATTTAAATGCAAAAATGCTTAAAATGATTTTACTGAGTTTAATATAATTAAATTAAATGAGACTTCAAACACGTAAAAACTATTTTCAGAAGCGTAAACCATTGAAGTTATATTTAATGCAAACCAGTCTTAGAATTTAGCATTTCTATATTAATTATAAATGTATTTGATTATTAGAACAATATTTTTGCATTATCGTATTTATCGTTTATTTCTCTGTGATCCGATGAAGCTCTGCAAAAACATTTTATTTTATTTAGTATTTTCATCTTATTTTCCTTGTTATCTAAACATCATTAACACAAGATCAATTCAACAAAATTATGTACGTAAAAAAACACTTAAAATAAAAAAATTAATTAATTTAATTGAATTGTGTCATTTTAACTCTATTATATAAATGTAAAAAACATTTAGTTTTTTTGATAAATATTACTCGTTATGAAATTGCATAAATCTTACAATAATGTTTTTAATTAAGACAAAAAGTCGTCTTTTTTTATTTGTGCAGCATTTTTCACAATACGCAATGTTTCAAAGCACTTAAATATATATTAAATAAAGTTAATTTTAACTTGTTTATATTCACCGAAGTCAATTTTATATTATTTTCATATTTAAAGATATTAATTTTATATAATTGTATTATAAAATTGTACTTTTACTAGAAAGCACTAAAAATACAAATTAAGAATTTGATTCGTATTTTTTTATATGTAACATTTTGTCATTTTGTTCTGCTAAAGGTGTTAATAAGGTGTTTGTGGATGATGTCGCGCACTCAACGGTCGCAGCAGCGCGTCGCTCTCATGGTCCTGATGATAGTCGCCGCCGTGCAGTGTCAGGAGAGCGAGAGGTACACCTGTCCAGTGTAATGCATTAATAAGTAATCCATTACTGTAATTAAATTACTTTTTCATTGGAAAAGTAAAGTAAGGGATTACTTTTATTTTTTTAGTAATTTAAATACAGTTACTTCTGATGTAATTGCATTAAATACTGTATAGGCTATAGAACATTTATATGAAATGGAAATTTAACGCCGCCCCTTTAAATTCTTTGTCCAGATCATAAATAATTGATGTGTGTTTCTCTCTGCAGTAGACGAGCGGTCACAGAGCATCAGTTGATGCACGACCGCGGCCGCTCTATTCAGAGTCTGAAGAGACTGATTTGGCTGTCGAGCGCGATGGAGGGGCTTCACACCGCTCAGACGCGCACAATGACCACCGACGTTCCGGACAGCAGGTGGCGCTATCGCAGCCCGGGGCTTCTGCTCTCTCAGCCCGGCAAACAGCAGTGGCCACAAGAGGGCGCTAAAGTTGCTTTTGAGTGACACGTACAGACCGCATCTCACCGCTGGGCTCGGAGATGGAGGAAAAAAAGCTCCCGATCTTTCTGAAGTCCCGGAATAATCTCTGAATTGCCACCAGTTGTAGTCCCATTCGGTGTATACTGAAAGTGCAACATTACCAAACTAAACCCAGTCTCGTTATAATCAATAAAGCAGTTCTGTTGATAATGCCGCCTCAAACTCATTTATGTTGCTGCAAATCAATGTGACCGGCTCTTAATTATCAGTTAAATTGTCTTTTGAAACGCAACTATTATACAGTACACGGCTACGCTTGGCATAATTAACCTAATTACATTAATTAATTTAATTATAATTAACAAAACTGTCTGGATGCAACAAACAAACAAACACATGTCTCCACAGTTTAATTTAGATTAGACCAGTCTCAATATTAGAAACTATTCTTTGACCCCAAATTATAAAATAAATTCAGAAAGAACTGTTAGAACCGCTTCTCTGTTGTTAAAGAGGACTATTATGGTTTTCTAAATATGACCTTTCGTGTAGTGTGTTATATAACTGTTTGTGAATGTAAAAAACTCTGCAAAGGTTCAAAAATTCAAAAAAGTGCAGGACAAATGGAGTAATTGACTCTTAAAAGAAAGAACCGATTCTGAACACCTGAACCGAGTCGTTAGTAATTCCTGTAATGACTTCCTGTACTAACCAAAACACTGGTCTGTTTACATGTACAGCCAGTGCATGCTATTAGCCTGTTAGCTGTTAGCCTCTGCTAACTCACGTTATTGTCAAACTACTAATAAACTTACCACTTAGAAACGTCCTGTTCTCGTCGTGTTTGCGATGGTGGTTCAGGCTGATCTTCTGATGTATCACTATCGGACTCTGCCTCAAATTGGTAAGATAAAACAGACATTTATTCACACGGAGCTGAAACTAGGATATGGAAGTGGGCGTTTCCTTTCCGACACGCGCTGTAAGCGGTAGACCAATCACAACAGACTGGGAACAGCTGACCAATCAGAGCAGAGTAGACGCTCTGAAAGGCGGAGTTTAGAACGAATCCTTTAGAACGGATCATTGAACGAGTCGTTTTTGACAATAGGGGAATAAAAGGTAATGCTGCAATTTAAATTATTAAAATGATTAAAAGCAAATTAAAGTGTTTTTTGACCTTGGATGCATGTAAATCTTTTGTATGAGACCTTTAAAACTAAATTAGGCATGTTTAAAAAACCATAATAGATGCTCTTTAAGGAATATTTGGTTAAAGAAATAATTTCCCATCCAGTTTTGTTGAGGCCCACCCAAAAGTGATTTCCTGGCTATGCTCTTGGTTGCTCGGATGTACAAAACTCTTCATCTGTGATCTGTTCATCATATAATGTATTTCCCCTTCTGTATATTTCTGCCTGTAGGTCTTTTTGTATTTAAAAAAAAAAACTGCATTGAAAAATCACTTTAATGTTGGCTAGATGCATTTAACATATATATATATATATATATAACGTATATGTGGGGTGGATTGCATATGGTTTCTTCCGAACCGATTTCTGCTATTTTTATTTATATGTACGACTATAACCAGATAAAATGTTTTTATTTATTCATAAGTGAGTGTGATTAAAAAAAAGCTTTTAAATAAACCACTATAAACATAAAGTGAATAAAACGTGAATATTTGCGTGTTTGCATTTGTGTAATTTTTCCTCACAGTTGTTACACATAAAATAAACCTGAGCACACCAGAACAAGACAAAAGCATTTATTAGTTTTCCAAAATAGTGAATCCCACGTATTTATTATAAGCATCCGTTGCAGTAATGTTGAAGATTTTGTGCTCTGACCAGCATGAACATAAATATATAAATAAAGTGAATCTGAAGTCTATCACCGACTCAGAATATAAAACTGTATGAAATATGAAATGTGTCGCACCAAAGAACGGTAAACAAGAATGCACATACACAAAAAAGTGATCTGTTAAAAAAAAAAAATTAAATAGTAAAAATTCAACCATCCTCATGATGTATAAACCTCCTCTCGGAAGTACAGAAAACATAAAGGTATTAAAGGAATCCGCCACTTTAACAGGATTCTAGCGTTTAACACACGCACCGTAGAAACCGCTAATAACGTCTTTAAACATCTTTCAACTGGTGGACGCAACAAAGTACAAAGTCGACATTGGCAAAGGTTTCTCTCTCACATACATTCATAAGAACACTCGTGCACACTCTTCAGGGTTGGAAAAGCGTTTGCGGGCTGTCGTGTCCTGCAAGAGAGGAAATGTCATAGCTTCAGTGTACAAAGTCATCATATTACTCTACACCATATATGTGATGCTGTCTGCTTATGCACAGTAGCGGTTCTGGCTTATTTGGCGCCCTGGGCGAAACCCGCTTCAACCCGCCCCCAAAGTTGCTGACTGGGGGTTGGTTGTTGGGGTGTGCCGCCGCCTCATGCCACCCTGGGCGACTCCCCCATGTCGCCAATGCCTAAATCCGCCACTGCTTATGCAGATTGTATATTTGGCTTCATAGTGCACAACATATGCATAGCAAAATGATGGGACCTTCTAAGATGCCTCATTTTGGCAGCATTGTCTTCATCAATAATAATAATAATAATAATAAAAGGCAATCCCAGAATGCATGCTAACATTACAGTAGAATCAGCTGAGGTGTGTGTAATAAAGTGCTCACTGAGTGCATATATACACTGGTGGCCAACAGTTTGGATTATTGGACAGATTTTGCTCTTATGGAAGGAAAGTGGCGTTCAGCTAATCACAGAGTATATTCAGGACATTACTGATGTAAAACACAAAACCATCACTATCTGAAAATGTCATTTTTTATCAAATCTAGACAGCAGCATCAGTCCAACACCTTATCCTCGAGTAATCATGATAAATTGATCATTTGGTGCTAGAAAATCACATTATATCAAACACAGATGAAAGATGTTTGGTCCATTAAATGAAGCTGAACTTTGTCTTTGTGTTTGTTTTTGAGTTGTCACAGTATGCAATAGACTGGCATGTCTTAAGCTCAATATTAGGCCAAAAATGGCCAAACAGAAACAGATTTCTCTAGAAACTCATCAGTCAATCATAGTTTTGAGGAATGAAGGCTTTACTGTAACAGTCACATGCTGGTTACATCTTTCTCTCAAGAGTTATTCTACTACTCACCACTAGGGGGCGCTAAGTTTTGAGGTATGAAGGCAATACAATGCTTCAAAGATAAAGCACAACTGTCTCTAACAAGGACAGAAAGAGATGTGGAAGACCAGATGTGCAACTAAACAAGAGGATAAGTACATCAGAGTCTCTCGTTTGAGAAATAGACGCCTCACATGTCCTCCGCTGACAGCTTCATTGAATTCTACCCGCTCAACACCAGTTTCATGTACAACAGTAAAGAGAAGACTCTTATGAGAAGAACTGCAAAGAAAAAGACAATTTTGAAACAGAAAATCAAAAAGAAAATGTTTGAGTGGGCAAAGAAACACAGACATTGGACAACAGATAATTGGAAAAGAGTGTTACGGATCTTAACCCCATTTGAGCTTTTGTGGGATCAGATGGACTGTAAGGTATGTGAGAAGTGCCCGACAAGACAGTCACATCTATGACAAGTGCTACAGGAAGTGTGGGGTGAAAGGTCAAGTGCTACAGGAAGTGTGGGGTGAAAGGTCAAGTGCTACAGGAAGTGTGGGGTGAAAGGTCTAGGGCTAAAGGAAGTGTGGGGTGAAAGGTCAAGTGTGGGGTCAAAGGTCACCTGAGTATCTGGACAAATTGACCGCTAGAATAACAAGGATCTGCAAAGCTGTCATTGCTGAGAACTCTTTGAATTAGATTAAGAAGTTCTGAACATTTTTTTCCAATCGTAATAGTCATTTTTCACATTATTAATGTCCTGACTATACTTTGTGATCAGTTGAATGCCATTTCGGTGAATAAAAGTACCAATTTCTTTCCATAAGAGCAAAATCTGTCCATTATTCCAACCTTCTGGCCACCAGTGTGTATATGCACTCAGTGAGCACTTTATTAGGTACACCTGTACACCTATTATTCATGCCATTATCTAATCTGCCAATGGTGTGCAGCAGTGCAATGCATAAAATAATGCAGATAAGGGTCAGGAGCTTCAGTTACATGTTCACATTAACCATCAGAATCAGGAAAAAAATGGATTTCAACCATGGCATGAATTTTGGTGCCAGACGGGCTTGAGTATTTCTGTAACTGCTGATCGCATGGGATTTTCACGCACAACAGTCTCTAGAGTGTAAAGAGACAGAAAGGCTACGGTAACTCAGATAACACCTTTGTACAAGTGAGCAGAATTGCATCTTAGAATGCACAACATGTCGAACCTCGAGGCGGATGGGCTACAACAGCAGAAGACCACGTTGGGTTCCACTTCTGTCAGCCAAGAACAGAAAATTGAGGCCGTAGTGGGCACATGCTCACCAAAACTGGACAGCAGCAGTTACAGAAATACTCGAACCAGCCCATCTGGCACCAGCAATCATGCCCATCTGGCACCAACAATCATGCCCATCTGGCACCAACAATCATGCCCATCCGGCACCAACAATCATGCCCATCTGAAATCACTGAGATCACATTTAGCATAATTGGCAGATTAGAGGATCACATGAATAATAGGTGTACAGGTGTACCTACCAAAGTGGTCACCAAGTGTGTGTGTATATATATATATATATACACACACAGTATATTTAAAGAGTAGCTTGATTGTCATTTAACTATATATCATGAGTAGCTTGTAACTTCTCTTACTCTTTATCACTGTAGAATATCAGCCAGTTTCTCTTGATAGTACTCATAATTTTCCTGACAGTCCTCCCACGGCGTGAACTGCTGATCGTCGCTCTCCACAAATGTGTCCCAGGTGTACGAGAAATCCAGTGGCTTCATCATGCGCAGTTTACAGCCGGCGGCCGCCAGCGCCTTTAGCCCTGCCTGAAACTCTGGCTCCTCCCACTCAAAGAGCCGAGCGGAGAAAATGGCCAGTCGCACATTTTTCCGAGATTTCAGGATCTCCACCAACTTCCCAGCGCAGGCGGCGCACGGACTGGACGACATGTACCAGGTGATGGTGTATTTGAGGGCGGGGTCGTAGTTGGGCAGGACCTGATGGAAAAACGCCTCTTCGGCGTGACCGCCCGAGTGCTCGTCTTCTATGTAGCCTCTGAGGAGACCGTCAGTGCCGGGACCCTGATCCACCAGATAACACAAGAAGGTTTTATTGCGCCCAGAGGAGTATTCGACATTCTTGAACTGGAATTTGAAGAAGAAGGGGTCCATTCGATCCCTGTGGAGATGTGAGGTGGTGAAATCGTTATCACAGATGTGCACAGCACCCTCTACTGGAATTATCTGTACACTACAAGGTATTTTAGCTGAAAGCTGACTCTCAAATAACTTTCACATTGGAGACTATATGTGCTTAAAGATCCCATGAGATGGTTTGACTAGAGCAGCTTTCTTTCCTATGTTGATGCTGAGGACGGTTTTACTGGGCAAAACTATTATGTGCCCCTGCGGACAAGATGAAAGGCTTAAAAGTATCTGCTAAAGGTTTGTCAACTTTTAGGCGTATTCTGGTATATAGGTAACCTCAAGACTGCCACAGAACTCCAGTTTTCATGGGGTCCTTTTTTAAATTAGATTTTTTATCCCCTTTTCTTCCAATTTGGAATTCCCGCTACTTAGTAGCTCCTCGTGGTGGCGCGGTTACTCACCTCAATCCAGGTGGCGGAGGACGCTTCTGAGACTGTCAATCCGCGCATCTGATCACGTGACTCATTGTGCATGACACCGCGGAGACTCGCAGCATGTGGAGGCTCATGCTATTCTCCACGATCCACACACAACTCACCACACGCCCCATTGAGAGAACCACTAATCACCACCACGAGGAGGTTACCCCATGTGACTCTACCCTCCCTAGCAACTGGGACAATTTGGTTACCCCATGTGACTTTACCCTCTCTAGCAACCGGGACAATTTGGTTACCCCATGTGACTTTACCCTCTCTAGCAACCGGGACAATTTGGTTACCCCATGTGACTCTACCCTCCCTAGCAACCGGGACAATTTGGTTACCCCATGTGACTCTACCCTCCCTAGCAACTGGGACAATTTGGTTACCCCATGTGACTCTACCCTCCCTAGCAACCGGGACAATTTGGTTACCCCATGTGACTCTACCCTCCCTAGCAACCGGGCCAATATGGTTACCCCATGTGACTCTACCCTCCCTAGTAACCGGGCCAATTTGGTTACCCCATGTGACTCTACCCTCCCTAGCAACCGGGCCAATTTGGTTACCCCATGTGACTCTACCCTCCTAGCAACCGGCCAATTTGGTTACCCCATGTGACTCTACCTCTCTAGCAACCGGACAATTTGTTACCCCATGTGACTCTACCCTCCTAGCAACCGGCCAATTTGGTTACCCCATGTGACTCTACCCTCTCTAGCAACGGACAATTTGTTACCCCATGTGACTCTACCCTCCTAGCAACCGGCCAATATGGTTACCCCATGTGACTCTACCCTCCCTAGTAACCGGGCCAATTTGGTTACCCCATGTGACTCTACCCTCCCTAGCAACCGGGCCAATTTGGTTACCCCATGTGACTCTACCCTCCCTAGCAACCGGGCCAATTTGGTTACCCCATGTGACTCTACCCTCCCTAGCAACCGGCCCAATTTGGTTGCTAAGGAGACCTGGCTGGAGTCACTTAGCACGCCCTCAGATTCAAACTAGCGACTCCATTGGTGGAAGTCATCGTGATTTCATGGGGTCCTTTAATATATTCCAAGCAGTCCCGGGTTTCTCTCGGGGGTTTCTACGGTCGTTTTTAACACCTTGACAGTCTGACAGCTGGAATGGCTGTTAGGGTTATAAATACCTGCAGTGGGTGCCAGTCTTTATTCTTAGCCTCTGACCCATATACAGATCTGAGTGTCGTGAGAGTGTTTAGAGTTATTGTTGCCAAATGAACCTGATACAACAATGAACACAATTCATGACTTACATTTGTCAGCAGAATTAAATTCATCCGCTCCTCATTATCAAACACTTATAGCACCAGACAGGATTGTTTTCAACATGATGTTGGATTATAAACTTCAGATATCTGATGACTGTTTGTTCAGTGGTGGATTGGTCATGTAAATGTTGAAAGGTCATCTAAACCTCAATAAATGTTTAGGGTTAAAGCCATATGTGTATCTTTAACCAATGGACAAAACACAAATCTCTGTAATATCTCAACGGTTTCTCCTAGATACAGTCAATGACTGAGGAGGAGTTTTATACATATACGTTTATACTTCAACGAAACAGAATGGGGAACTAAATTAAGTCTCCTATGAGAGAGAGTCCTCTTGAGCAAAACTATTCCTCAGACAGGTTCTTTAAAAGTTCTTCCATGCTTCTGGAGACTTGTTTAGTCTGTATAGGGGTTTTGAGTTGATTAAAGTTCTTCATGTTTCATTATATGTTCTCTTTCGCTGACAGACAGGGAGATCCATCACAGCCTGTCAATGACTGACCTTGTGGGGGTTGGGTTTATCTCTTCTAGTTTAGCGTTCAGCTTGGATCACAGATACAGTCGTAGAGAAACACATGTATATTCTTTATCCAGAAGACATGTGTTGAGCTTGGATGAACTGACCCTAAACCTCACCCTCATGTTACGACTTTCTTCTGTGGAACTCAAAAGATGTTTCGAAGAATGTTGCATCTCCAAAAATCGATTAAAAAGCAAAGTATTCAATATGGCGCCTTCTGACGTCAATTGTGTGAGGAAAAGACCCACATTTGCATAATGAAATCACTCTGATTTGTGTTTGCATATATTAAAATATGACTCTTTGTGCCAGGTTTGATGTCAGTGATGCCACTGGTTTTACAGAGCACGTGACGGAGCATGACATGGCAAACGCATTGAGATTTGAGAGCTACAGGGAACTGACCTTTCGAAAGTACGGTTAAACGTTGAAGCGTAATTGCAACCTAAAATAAGCGAGAAAAGTGCATTTTTTCCAAGACTAGTTCAGTTTTCAATCTCGCAGTATGACTTTATCAAACTCACCCAGTGATGATCTCAAACGGTGGCAGCTCCATGGGTTCTGGTTTCTCTGCATTGTCACCGTTCGCTGCGGCTCCGTTACTCACCGCCGCGGCCTCGCCGTTCTCCACGAGTGCATTCTCCCCATTCACATTCGGTTTCTCTTCTTCTTTAGGAGGTTTTTCCTCTTTCTTCGGTTCATTTTCTGCTCTCTCTTTCCTCTTGACGGTCAGACGAGAGCTGACACTTCTGCTGCCCTTTTTGTCAGCCATCTCTGAGACTGAACACACACAAACACACACACACACACACTTGGGTATTTATAACGGCACCGGAGTGTGTGTGTGAGGGCCATACTGCATGTGTGTGTATCTGCAGCTGTTGGTGTTCTATAAAAAGAACTCCTTGCAATAGAGATGACAGATAAACGAAATCTTACAAGCGGTTCAAGAGGTTGCTCTTTTAGAGCTCATGAGACGGAGTTCTCATTATCAACTTGACTTGCCATGTTTCTCCTAAAGTTACTTAGATTAAATAAAAATGGACAAATGAGTCAGCTGTTGACATACAGGAAAAGTTAGCTATAAAATGAATGTGGATGGCTCTTGGAAACATTTGAGTAGAGGTGTATGGATGGATGGATGACTTCGGTATCTTGGCAAATCTGAGCTCAGTTTGATACGTTGTTAAGAGCTCTTCTGAAACTCTAGAGGAGACGTGGGATTATTGGACACTTTTTTACTCAGGCGAAACATCTGAGAAGTAAGAGACTAAATTCAGCTGGAAATTAAACAAAAGGTTGGGGTGGGTCTTAACTCTTGTGCGAGCTTTGGAACATTTTCGTCTTTTTCATTTTTGTCTTTTTAGATAATTTTGGCTTTGTTAATGCAAGCGGCATACATTTTGCCAAAGGTGTTTATTTTGGGGGTAATCTATACATCTATAATACACAGAATAGTCACACTTAGGACCTTCAGGACAAAAATATCCCCATTGAAACTCATTAAAATGGCAATATTTGATCCCAGTGTCATTAAAGCATAAAATCATGAATTATATAATATTATTCTTTCATTCTGGAGCCCTGAGTTCAACATTTACATTTTAAAAATTTTAAATTCCCACCAGATGGCACCATTTTTCATGTTTATCCTGTGGAGCAAATAAAAGCTTTTCCCCTATTCTCTGTTTACTGTATTATAGAGAACTGCAGGCCAATTTAATAAATAGTGCAGCTAAAATTGTGTGTTGGTATGATGTCAGAGTGTGTTCTGTGTGTGTGTGTGTGTGTGTGTGTGAGAGAGAGAGAGAAAGAGAAAAAACAACAGTGGCATTATATAAACAAACTGACATTTAATGTGTTAAAATCCTGAAAATGAATGAATATTTGGTAGTTATAATCAGGACAGATGTTAGTTAAAAAATGATTAGTCAGTAAGTGAAAGTGGAAAAGAATACATTAATATATATTATTATAGCAGTTTTTTTTTTACAGGCATTTTTGTCCTCGATAAACTTCTGAGCAACTTTTTTAAATTGACACACAAGGGTTAAACGTACGTATTCATATTTAAACATGTAATTATGTTTCAAGAATCAAAAAAGTTCGATTACAAGTTATATTGACGCTAAAAACACCAAAACCCTTCTGATAGGAAAGCCTAGAAGGTTAGCATGGATTAGCGTAACTCATGCTATGATGGTACCCTGCCGAGGAGACAAGAGGCTGTTCTTTTTGAATAGACGCTTCACAACGCTGAATAAACCACTCATCATTTAATTAAACATAATTTATTTTATTTTTTTTACACCAAACAATCATTTTGGAGTGAACTATAGTATGTGTGGAGTTTACTATAATAAAATTGCTGTTTTACAAGAGAAGTAACGGACGATTTTACGACAGAAAGGTGTCAGTTTACGGCTCTCTCCATTCATTGTATAGCATCAGCAAACTGTCG
>NW_026266690.1:0-25000 GCF_025860055.1 Xyrauchen texanus | reverse complement strand
GCGGGGAAAGGGCTGCCTCTGTGACCTTCGTGAAGACGTGAGGGGACAGGAACAGGCTAAAGGGGAGGACCTGGTACTGAAACGCCAGGCTGTCAAACACAAACCGTGGGAAGGGTCGGTGTCGAGGCAAGATAGAGACGTGGAAGTATGCATCCTTCAGGTCTACCGCTCCTAAACAATCCTGATGCTGGACGCATGTTAGAATGTGTTTTTGCGTGAACATCTTGAACGGGAGTTTGTGCAAGGCCCGGTTGAAAACTCGCAAGTCCAGGATCGGTCATAAGCCGCCGCCTCTCTTGGTACGATGAAGGGCTGTAGAAACCCTTCTTCATCTCAGCTGGAGGGACAGGCTCAATCGCATCTTTGAGTAAAAGGGTCGCGATCTCCACACGTAGGGTGTTGGCATCTTTGCCGTGCACCGAGGTAAAGCGGACGCCGCCAAAAGGGGGCGTTTGCCTGGCAAACTGGATCGCGTAGTCGAGTCGGATGATCCTGGCCACCCAGCACAATGGGTTGGGAAATTAAAGCCACGCATCCAAGCTCCGTGCGAGGGGTACTAAGGGGACAATCGTTTTTGACGTACCTGGAGGGGTGGGGTGGGTAGGGTTGCGTCGGGAGGCAAAAGTGCATCCCAAGGCTTTGGTGCTGAGAGAAGACTCAAAGCACCAGTGGCGTGGCTGTGAGCGGCGCCCGTACCCGAGGAACCAATCGTATAAATTACAGACAGGGAATTTAGTAAAGAAGAAATATTAAATTAACCCAAATATTTGTCTTCAAATTAGAGGCGATATTAATGCTGATATCTGGCTTGAACAAGTTAAACACAGAAAATATCTTACCAAGTGACGTGCATTTCGTTTACAGAATGTTGGATCAGCAGAAGTTATCTCTTCTTCACATATCAGCACTGTTTCAGAAATAACAAAACAAATAAAACACTATATTTTATTTTTCTTTTCATTAAGAAATATATTTTAAACAAAGAATGTTTTTACATCCACTGATTAATGTTATCATGTTAGTTAACACTTGCCATCTTGATCTGTTTTTCTGTGTTTCCTGTAGATGCAGAACATCACAACTGCAGCCGCAGAACATCACAACTGCAGCCACAATCAACAGAGATCCGGCAGCAGCAGAAATCAGCTCTATATAAACCACAGATGAGTCCAGATCTAATATAAACAGAGAGAGACAGTCAATAGTGTAACTGAATCTGACAATCTGATTTTAAACATGTTATAAACACAAATATCAGCACTGACACACCTGAACACGTCTGACAGACTTCAGTAATGTTGAGATGTTTAGTCTGGTTTCTGATGGGATTGTTGATCACACAGCTGTAGATGTTGTCCCTGTAGATCCAGGGATTGAGGGCAGAACTGTAGGAGACACAGAGTGCGGTGTCAAGGAAGGGTCGACGGAGGCAGGTTGAGCCGTGAAATGCTCGCCCAAGGCAGGTGTAGCCATGGAAGACTCTGAGGGCGGAGCCGTGAGAGGATTGAGGGCTGAAGCCGTGGAAGGCAGAGCCGTGGGAGGCTCAAGGGGCAAAGACATGGAAGGTGGAGCCGTGGGAGGCTGAAGGGGCAAAGACATGGAAGACGGAGCCGAGTCGAGGCAACAGGCATTGTCTCTGGGATGGTTGAGGCTACTGGCATTGGCACTGGCTCATTAACCGTGGCAGGCATGGGCACTGGCTCATTAACCGTGGCAGGCATGGGCACTGGCTCATTAACCGTGGCAGGTGCGGGCTCTGGTTGTGGCTCGGGGTCACTGTAAGGGGGAAAATAAGGAGTGGAGTTACCTTTGTGACAGGGGCCGTGGAAGGCTTGCAGACAGGGGCCGTGGAAGGCGTGGAGCAAGGGCTTGTCTTGGGGGATGAGAAGAGTGACAGATGATGTATAGGCTTGGGTGGTGTGAACATATTCAACAAAAGAAAGTCTACCTACCTCTGGGAGGGCTGTGATTCTATGAAAGTTCGGCTTGGAGTGAGAACAGACTAAATTATAACTCATTTTTCACAGTAAATCTTGCCATTACAGTCTTAAAGCACAATCACGATATCATATAAAGTTTGATTAATGTAATTGAGCTTGAAATCATGATTGCCAAGGAGACTGCTGTCAAAACGAATTTACACTATCATCAATGATCTTTCAGTGTTTGGTATAGCCTTGTGATGGTTTTCCCGATAACATTATCTTAACGTTGCACATTATTGTTCAATGGTGTAACACCTGTTTTCCAAAGCAGCATGCAGATCGCTTGTTATTAAGTAGAACTTGCATAATTACTGGAGCTGTGAAGCCTAAATGTGTTGAATAATGTTTGATGTTTGAAGTACTGTGCACTTGAAACTGCCATTGTGCAACATTATATGTGACTGTAATGATATAGACTAGACACATATAGCAGATCAGAGGAAGATGAAACTGTCATTTAACATTTCCTTTAATAATTATATATATTATGGCCAATATATATATATTTACTACTGCAGGGTAATATTTGTCATCTTGTGCATTTAAGAACAGATCACCACTCAGTTGTCATTACAAGTCCTGCCTTATTTGTTCTGGGTTCTCATGTGACAAGGAAAGGTTTATGTTGTTGAAAATAGTGCCTTGGAATGAGCAGTGTGCATTAATGTTATTTATGAGTTCTTTTGTCTCTGAATGAAATCTAAGAAAGATCAATTTTTTGCACAATAGAAGTACGAATGATTCAACCGTGAGGCTTGTGAATTTATGACCTCATTTTATGTGATAATTACTACAGTTTTGTAAATGTGTTGTAGACGTTAATTCTACTTTTCTGTGACAAACATTGTACTAAGAGTCTGGGAAACTCAATCCTGTGCTGTGATATGTGAAGACTTAATAATGTATCACAATTGTGTCCTTCTTCAAAACACTATAAGTTGCAGTATATTGTACTGTAAGCTGCTGGTTAAATCAATGATTTGAGCTATTGAAGATGCAACCAAAACATCATAGAAACATTTTCTTAAATTAGAAATGTACATTTGTTCAAATTATGTAAATAATCAGATTGAATTCAAATTCAAATATTACATTGTAAACAAATGTGTTCAGTATTTTCCTTGATGAACAGTAAAACAATTATAAAATATTAGACAGGAGAGCAGAGAAGAATATCAGCATTGTTTAATAATAAACTCTGATGTTAGTTTTGTGTTAGTTTATCACGTTATAAACTACAACAGACAGTCAGGACTGCTGAGAGGATAACTGGTGCCCCTCAGCCCTCCCCCCAACCCCCCCCAACACCTGTAAATCTCCAGATTAAGGAAGTGTGCAGGTCGAATCACTCAGGACCCCAAACACCCCGTCCACTCGGCATGTTATCTTTTGAGTTTAGCCACTCACAAAAAATATAACTCACAATTCAGCAACTAAATTTATGCAGACCATCAAATATCAGGTCACATATCTAATGACTAAATACTATGAAAATGTTTTAAAGAGAATGATGTAAATGTTGATGCATTATTGAAGAACATTTTAAATCGAGTCAAGATTATTTCATTAATGCATCTTTGGAAGTAGAAGAATGTGCTGCTGTGATTTTAAAGAGCCAAATAAAGCCTATAAATATTTCCTGATCATACACACTAAATAGTTTCACTAAAAAATTATTTTGCATAAAGACAAAAGTTACAAATATGGGAGCACGCTCAAAAAGCAAGAAGCAGGTCCTGTCTGAGCGCTCATATCAATCCTAGAGAGATGAAATGATGATACAGTTAAACGCTGCAGTGAATAATGTGTTTTATAAACCACATCCTTTAATTCTGATTCCAGTAAGAAAAGTCAATCTGGGAACTTGCTGATAATAAAATATAATTACTAAATAAATGAGTTATTCTAGTCTGTGTGCTAAAATCACTGTAACACAGGTACTCGATTATTAATCACGATTATGCTGTCATTTCTGAAATTTTTTTACAGGGCTGCACAATTTGGACAATAATAACTGTTGCTACTGCTTAGAAAATACATTATAAAAGATCAACAAACATAAAATGACATTAAACAGCAGCTCTCATGTTGAAGTCTTAAAACTAAGAGTAAGAGATTCATTTCAACCAAAGGAATGCATCAACACAATTAATAAATGATCAAGGAATCAGGGACAACCCAAAGTGTAGGACCTTGAACTGGAATGCAGTCCCCTCTACGGCGAATCTCAAGAACGGCCTGTGATGGAGCAGTCTGCACATGAAAGTATGCATCTTTCAGGTCGATTGATACAAACCAATCCGGAGTAAGGACTTGAGACAGGTTAAGTCTCTGAATGTCTGACATTGTCTGCTGTGCTCTTGAAGAGACTCTCTGTATATCACTTTGATAATTATCCAATCCAAAAATAACCACAACACACTGAAGCCCAACCAAACACCTCTCATGCCCAGCTCCAGTCAACCTACATTGACAATCACACACAACAACAGGAAGCACCGGACAGAACAGCACAGCCCTTCTCACATTCACAGTAGCTCACTTATGCTGGACAAAATATACACTGATTCCTCAGACATTACAGAGGTGAGACATATTCTACATCTCATTTAAGCGTTTGACAGACGCTTTTATCCAAAGCAACTTACAGTGCACTTATTACAGGGACAATCCCAGGAGCAACCTGGAGTTGCTCAAGGACACAATGGTGGTGGCTGTGGGGATCAAACCAGTGACCTTCTGATTATCAGTTGTGTGCTTTAGCCCACTACGCCACCACCATTACTGGGGTAAGCCATCTGGACCACCAAAACACCGCAATTTTTTATATATTTTTTAACATTCTCTTTATTACATTTTCTACATTGGCACAAAAAAAAAAAAAAATACAAAAAACCATTCCAACAAAATTTACTTAGTGTATACAATAATATTCTTCCATATGTAAACAATCGATATTTTAACACAAATAATGATATGAAGGAAAAACTATAGAAGATTGGGTTCAATTATTGCTGTCTTATTAAAATAATTAATAAAAGGTTTCCATACAGTCTTCTTTTTTAAAGAAAATCTAATCTTTTCGAGTTGAAGGTGGTGCATAACATCTCTAATCAGGGCAGAATAGTGAGGTGGATTTTGTTGTTTCCAATTGAGCAAAATCAACCTTCGTGCTAAGAGTGTAACAACTCTGAGCACAATACACTGACCTTTAGACAGCTCCACATTGTCACTACTAACACCAAAAATGGCCAAAATATGGTTTGGGTTTAGTGGTTTTCCCAATACCTCTGACAATAGTTGGAAAATTGAAATCCAATAATTACGGATTTTTGGACACTTCCAAAACATATGTCCCAATGATGCTGGAGTTTGACCGCATCTATCACATAATGGGTCCACCGAAGAGAACATCTTCGAGAGCTTTAGTTTAGACAGATGAAATGTAAGATCTTGAATCTTGACCATGTCTAATACAGAGTGGTGGTGGTGTAGTGGACTAAAGCACATAACTGGTAATCAGAAGGTTACTGGTTTGATCCCCACAGTCACCACCATTGTGTCCTTGAGTAAGGCACTTAACTCCAGGTTGCTCCGGGGGGATTGTCCCTGTAATAAGTGCACTGTAAGTCACTTTGGATAAAAGCGTCTGCCAAATGCATAAATGTAAATGTAATACACAAAGACGACAAGTGAACCTGTTCTTGTGCTTCTTCCCATTGACAGTCTGCAATATCTATTCCAAGGTCTTCTTGCCATGCTGCTCTTAAATGTTCCAATGAAACATTCCAACTGTGATAATTAATTATATATGATGGATATTCCTCCTTTGGTAGATGGATTCTGTAAGAACATTGAGTCCATATGAGAGGTTGACGGCTCATTAGGAAATTATGAAAAATTCACATGAACAGGTATTATTATATTGGAAAATGATTTACAAGCACAATTTTAGCCCTCATAACATCCCGTTATGGAATTGTAGATATGTGATATTTAGGAACAAATCTTTATTCTACAACAATTGGTACGAGAGAGAAATATGGTCTGTGATGCACCTATTTGAAAATACAGGAATCATTTTACCTTTTGAGACTTTTTGTTCGAAATTTAAGATAAATGACTGAAAACAGTATGATATTGTTATCAAAGCAATCCCACAATCTATAATTCAAATGTCTAATAGTTTATGTCAAAGTAATGTAACTCCTTATCTTCCTAAACTCTTGATGAATGGACGAGCTCTTACTAACCTGAAACTGCCAAACATCACAATCTGGAAAGTTTTGTCAATTAATTATATCAATTTTCTTCCAAAAAATAAATACATTTTCCAATATTTTTCTAATGATGAGGTTAAGAAATTGAGAACAAAATATTTTAAATTTCCAATCGTACCAAAAGCAAAGGAAGTCCACTTTAAAACTCTTCATGGAATAAATCCTTCTGGAGAGTTTTTAAGATGCAGATTTGGTCTAGATCATAACAATTGCTCATTTTGTGATAAACAAATAACAATGTATTTTATGAATGTAAATGTGTTAATGCCTTCTGGGAAGATTTACATTATTGGTTATTTCCTAAATTTGACAATTTCTCTGAATTAACAAAAGAAAATGTGATATTTGGTATATTTGCTAAAGCCATTATTTCTTATCACTGAAGTCAATGAAGAAGAAGGTTGCCTTGGAACTTTGTAACTCTATAGAAGAACTTAAACTTGCAGAGAACCCCTAGACCCTGCCAGCCCCCCTCCCTTTTTTATTTATCTATTATTTGTGTTATGTACTTCAGTTTCTCATCCTTGTTTCTCATGTGACTGTTTTTTTGTGCTTGACTGTTGCCTGGATAAGAAATTTCTACTATTGTACCAGGTAATTTATGTTTGTAATGTACATTTCTTACTGGTCAATAAAGTAAAATGCTGCTGGTGCGATCCTACCCGGGTGTGTGATGACAAAAATGTCTGGAAGGTGCATGATGGGAAATGTAGTTCGGGGTTGGGGGACACTTCAACATAAAAGTCTCGGAACACAAAAGGTCGATGACGACGTTAAGTATTATTTCAAATCAAATCACTTTATTGTCACTCAACCATGTACACAAGTGCAACAGTGGGTGAAAGTCTTGGGTGCAAATCCGACCAACATAGCAGTCATGATAACCATGAGACATACCAATTTAAAATAAACATCAGATTTACACAACACAATTTACAAAACTAATACACACATACTTACTCAACACAATATTCAAATAATAATAAACAATGTACAATATTCAATACACACAATATAGAATACTAGGTATACAATTAATAGTATATATAAAATATACAGCAGGTTATATTGACATTCAGGCTGTCAGTTGTGTTGAGATACGTAATACGTTTTTACGTAATATATGCATGTACCGGAAATGTATGCCATGTTGAACACGTTGAATCCCTAGTAAATATGTTCTTATCCACCTACGATGCTGTCCAGTAATACTTCGTGGTGATAACAACTATACTATAGTTACTATAGTATCATCCGCGTGAGTATTCGTGACCAGCGAAGCGAAAACTTACTGTACCGCGAGCCTAATCTACGGAAGCTCAAAGAGGCCTTGCGTTATTATTATTTTTCTGTCTCGTTTTCTCGACATAACAGAAGTTGTTTTCTCGTGATCTCGGCATAACAAACGTTGTTTTCTCGTGATAATGACTTAATTGTCTCGTGATCTCGGCATAACAAAAGTTGTTTTTGTGATCTCTGTAATGTTCATTCCTTTTTCAATGATGACACATTGTTGTGATAAACAGCTAGCTTGTGCTAGTCATTTATTATTTTACCTCCTGTTCCCGTGATAACAAAAAGTAACAGTTCCTCTCTCCGAGTTAACACAGTAAATTGTCACTACATGGATATATTACATGTTTCTGAATATCATTACAATTTCGACTTCAATAAGTCTATCTGGAGGCAACAGCTAAATGCACTGTTGCATTACGGATGACCGAATATGTCATTACTTTGATCAAGGACTCACTCAAGCAGAAATAGCTTTATGTCTCTCAGTCATTAACAACTTCCAGATTCGTCTCAGACACCTTAGAAGAAGACTACGTCTACAACTTTGTTGACAGCCAAATTGAGGAACCAGGACGTCTGCGGTCAAGCTAGCTGCTATTTAGATCTGCGGCATATTGCAGTAATGACTTTGGGTACTTTGCGGAAAGCACAGAAAGACGTGTTTCTTGACTCCTGTTGAGTGCAGAAGAAAGCGAGTCTTACTATATTGATGAAAAAGCGTTTATTAAGTGTTTGTGACGTGCTGGTGTTTATTAATATGTTTGATTTAGCCTATGTGAAAGGTGACTGGTTTAGAAGACTCTTGGATAGGGCAGGTGAATATTTTATAACCAAAATGTAATGAATTAACATAACTTTACATTTACATATTACATATAATACATTTTACTTTTCTGCCAAGGATCTCTCATTGTCCTTCATATCTAGTAATAAACTTTGAATTGTAAATAATGTAGGTCAATTAAAACTGTATTGTATTGTTTTTTGAGAAAATGAAAGACCGAGATTAAGTTATGCCGAGATCACGAGAAAACAACTTTTGTTATGTCGAGAAAACGAGACAGAAAAATAATAATAACGCAAGGCCTCTTTGAGCTTCCGTAGATTAGGCTCGCGGTACAGTAAGTTTTCGCTTCGCTGGTCACGAATACTCACGTGGATGATACTATAGTAACTATAGTATAGTATAGTTGTATAGTTGAAAATAATAATAACGCAAGGCCTCTTCGAGCTTCCGTATCTTTGAGCTTCTGTACTAATCTGTGATAATGTCTGTGTGGAATGCCTAAATGGGAAACCAATCCGTGACGCGCTCTCTTGTACGCCTATGTAGGATCATGAAGGAGCACATTGTCTGCGTGATAATTGCTAATCAGTCCAGGGAACACAACAAAACACTGAAAAGAACGACTACTTTTAACGTGAGTACAAAATAAATGTGCAAAAATGGCAGCACATCTACCAATGATGAACTGATCTGACCAGTGAAGCAATGTCTGTATTTTAACAAAAGATGAATCTGTACCTGGAGGATGAAGAATTAACAAATGCAGAAAAACAAGCTAGGAAAATATGTAGAGGCATTGGAGGTGAAAGATTAAAACTACTCTATGCAAGTGGGCTCAGTGATGCAGATAAGAGACCCTGACACCTTGAGGAATTTCTTTGAAGGACAACTAAAGTTAAATGTGAACTTCAGAATACAAAGGCTCCATCTCATGCAATATAGACAAAAAACAAATTAGAGCATTGATGACTTTGTGACTTGAGCCAGAACTTTAGCACTGAAATGACAATTCACTGACGATGAGGTTAATGAACGTCTTGTCGAGCTTATTATTTCCAGCACTCCTTTTGATGCTTTAAGAAACAACCTATACTGCAAGCCTAAATGTCACCCCATTGACGATGTACTAGCAGAGGGGCGAAAGTACGAAGACTTAGCAGCTGGTAACAAACAGATTCAACAGCTTGGCATGTCATACACTGAAAATGTCCATGCTGTAACAATAAGACAAATATATCAGACCTGTGACACAAACCACAAGCCAAGACAGTGCCCTGCATACAATGATACATTCTCTATGTGTGGTAACAGAGGCCACTGGGAAAAGTGTTGTAAAAAGAGCAGACAACAGAGAAGGCTATTCAGCCAGTGCAGAAGTAAGTCACGAACACGCAACAGATTCCAAAGCCATGCTAACCCAAGGAAAGACCACAAATGCAAAGATGAGCCCAGCATTAATGTTGTAGACAGTAATAAAGACGACGAGTATACATACCAAAAACACTTTTACTCCATGGCCATCAATGCAAAATGCATGCATAGCATCCATGTGAAACCACCCAGTGATGAGGCTTATACAACTCTGAATGTTAAACCACCTCTCCTACAAGGACATAGATACATGCTTCGCCTGAAAATAGATACTGGGGCATCTGGAAACACACTTACACTGCGTTCATTACAGGTGCCAACTAGCATCAAATGTAAAGCTAGGGAGTGGTGGCGTAGTGGGCTAAAGCACGTAACTGTAAATCAGAAGGTTGCTGGTTCGATCCCCACAGTCACCACCATTGTGTCCTTGAGCAAGGCACTTAACTCCAGGTTGCTCCGGGGGGATTGTCCCTGTAATAAGTGCACTGTAAGTCGCTTTGGATAAAAGCATCTGTTAAATGCATAAATGTAAATGTCAAGCTAACCTCCAGATGGATAGATGGTCTATCTACCAGCTGTAGTCGGACTACCCACAAGTGAGCTCCTCAGCCTTGTGACAATAAATGCTGATGCAATGGCTGAAAGAGAAAGCAATGGACATGAGGGAAGACAAACAAAAGAGAGTACCCTCATAAAAAGCATAAAAAAACTAAAAGAGAAATACCCAGACCAGGCAATTTGAATGGCACAGCAAAGCTCATCCTAAAGAGGTGCCAATCCATTCATTGACCGACCACACAAATGCAGTATCCACATCAAAGACAAACTTAAAAATGAGTTGGACAAACTTGTCGATCAAGGAGTCCTGCGAAAAGTAGATACTGGGGTCTTGTATTCAGCACAAAGAAAGATGGATCACTTTGAATCTGTCTAGATTCAGAACAGAAACTAAATGCAAGCCTCAAGAGGTGCCCTCACAAAATTCCAACTGTGGAATAACTAAACCCAAAATTTGCAAATGCAAAAGAGTTCAGCAAGCTAGATGCAAAAGCATTTGCATTGGAGTCTGAAATCCCAACTACGTTCTGCACTCCTTTTGGCAAATACTTAATGGAGATGCGTACCATTTGATCTCCGTGTGTCCTTGTCCAAGCCAAAATGGACCAAATTCTTGAAGGTCTTCATGGTGTAATCAGCATAGCAGATGACGTTGCAGTATGTTGAGCTGATTAGGAGGACCACAACAGGAATCTGATAAGCCTAATGAAAAGTTGCAATTGTAAACTTCTCCCTGGACAAACACGAGATTCTCATAACTGAGACTGCAAAAGATCCCAAGCTTTGTGCATTAAAAGAAATCATCCATCAGGGATGGCCAGACTGAATTCAAGACCTGCCAAAAGACCTATGCAGCTATTGGCCTTTCTGAGATGAACTAGCCATAGAAGCAGGAATTGGATTTAAGGACAGACAAGTGCTTATTCCAGAATCCATGAACGACGACATTCTGACTATACTCCACGCAGCCCACCAAGGTATCGAATAAACATGCAGGTTGGTTTATTGGACAAAGATAAACTTTGAAAAAAGTTTGCAGATCTTGCAGTACCTGTGTACAAACTCAAGACGCACAACAAAATGAACCTCTCATTCCACACAAAACACCCACAAAGCCATGGCAGTACCTGGTGTCTGACCTATTCGAGATTCATGGACATCTTTATCTATGTACCGTGGACAGGTATTTCTAGTACCCATTAGTTGATGAAATGCCCATTACAGGTGAGTAGCCATACAATTGCACAAAAAATGCAAAGCTACATGTCTTTATTTGGTTGACCAGATGAAATAATGACAGACAACGGACCACAGTATACGGGACAACCTTTCAGGAAATTCATAACTGACTGGGGAATAAAACACACCACAAGTTCACCACACTACCCAAAAAGCAATGGGTTTATTGAAAGACGTGATACAAATCAAATGCATCATCAAAAAAACAATACAACACAAAGGAGATATACAAGTGGCCCTGTTGCAGGTGCGAGTGACGCCCATTGACAGTGATTTACCGTCCCCTGCAGAATTACTCCTTGGCAGACCCATCACCACACTCCTACCAAGTCCTGCAGATCCAGGTAAACTGGAACACAGACTCCACCTGGAAAAATGACAAGGATGAAAACACATCATGATCAATGTTGTGGTAGAAACGTACCTCCATTTTTTTGCGGACAGGGTGTAAGAGTGCTGGACAAGGAGAGGAAAACATGGCACCCAGGGACTATTGTGGAAAGATGCAGGGAGCCAAGAAGTTACCTGATACAAACACCAAATGAACAATCCGACGTACCGGGTGCAACCTCTGTGAAACGTATGCACCACACACACAGAAAACCCCAAAAAGTACAATTTGCTGAAACACCCAAAGCCACAAGGATCCAGTTGAAAACAAAATCGCACAACCTCTTGAAACAAAAACAGACAATACAGTTACTGAGATGACAAGACCAACATGCTCAAGATCTGGACAGATCATAATCAAGCCAGCAATACAAGGACTATGTGTAAAGCTGAATGAAAAGTCAAGCAGTCAAGAGAATAACAAATGTGGACTGAATGCTTATTTCTGCACACGTACCAAACTGATTATAATTGTTATAATCGACACCCTATGGAAAGAAAAAGCTTGAGATGTCTTTAAGAATATTCTGTTATACAGATTCAAAAAGCAATCTTGTTGTTGTCTTAGTTGTCTGAGATGTTTGCACACTTATGTTAATCAAGGGGATGTTGTGATATGTAATTCATTGTGTATGTAATACAGTATAAGTGCGTGTAGCAGAAATGTATGCCATGTTGAATCAAAAGGAAAGATGTGCTTATCCACCTTCGATGCTGTTCAGTAATACTACAGGTTGATAGTCTGTTGCCAGTATGTTGTTAAGATAAAATATATTTGATGACAGTCCAGTGTGAGATGAATAAAGTGCAGTGCTGATATATATATCGTGAGCGATCAAGTGTTCAACAGTCTGACTGCTTGGGGGAAGAAGCTGTCATGAAGTCGGCTGGTGCGGGTCCTGATGCTGCGATACCGCCTGCCTGATGGTAGCAGTGAGAACAGCCCATGACTCGGGTGGCTGGAGTCTCTGATGATCCTCCGAGCTTTTTTCCCACACCGCCTGATATAGATGTCCTGGAGGGAGGGAAGCTCACCTCCGATGATGTTCATTTTTTAACACAGACTATCAGATCTGATTCTATATACGGTTAATTAATTCATTATTCTTGGAAATATATATATATATATATATATTTTTTTATTTTTTTATTTAAACACCACTTGTGAGATATGATAGTGTGTGATTATGATTCTGTTATGTCTATATCAGTCACAAAAACCCCTAAAAAAACATGTTTTAAATTCGAAGAACAAACAAGGGTGACGCCCACTTGTTTTTATTCAGGACTCAAACACTTTCACTTTCACCTGGTGCGCTCATGTTTTTTCTTTCTTTTACGTTTTGGTGTATTCATGATCTTATATTGTAATTAACTAAGTAATGTATTCATCTTACTTTAGCTCATACACAGAACAAACAGATTTAGGTTATTATCTCGTTCAGTTTTGGTGAATTCAAACTCGTTTTTTCCGGACACGGATCACGTTTATTTCCGCAGAATCTTCATGTATTTTACAGCGATGGAAATGAAAGAACTCTGTATTTTGTTTGTTGTTATTGTGATTGTGGATGGTAAGTCATGAATCTGTTTCTTTCTTTTCTTTTCTTTCTTTCTTTCTTTCTTTCTTTCTTTCTGTCAACAGTAAAGAAGGATGTGACGCAGTTTCATTTTCAGCGATAAACTCGTTATTTTCTGCAGAAATTCGTCTATTCATCTTCACTGTTTAAAATAAGAGTGTTTAATGTGTTTGTGTGAAAACAATGTGAACATATACTTCTTCCGTTCATGTTTGTGTCGGCCGAAACCAGAATTAATGACGTCACCAACAGATTAAAATCATCACTTATGAACTCATTAATATTCATGAGGAACGGTAGATAAATATTAAGGGTCACATTAACATGTTTTGTATTATTTTAATTTTATAACTTTAGTCAAATGAATGTGTCTGTGAAGTTTTAGCTCAAAATACCCTATAGATTAATTTTACTATTATTATTTATTATACCATGTCAAAAATTCCCATTTTTGGATGGGACATGTTTTTGTTGTTTTTAAATGCAAATGAGCCTGTGGTATCAGAATAGGGCGGAGTTTGATATCTCTGCTTTGGAAATAGTGGTGTTCAGACATATGTTTGAACCAGAGTCAGACTCTGATGAGAGAGAGAGTCCGTCAACAGTTGTGGGCATGGGATGTGAAAATCTTGTGCTTGAATTTATGACTTCTATAGAATTAAAGTTAATGAAGAATATTTCTACTCTTCTGTCTCAGTTGTTTCTGCAGGTGATGAGCAAATATCTGTGTCAGTGAATGTGGGGGATTCGCTCACTCTACACACTGGATATATAAGAAAACAAGAAGACATGATGAGATGGTATTTTAAAGGCAACCGTATAGCTCAAATCATTAGAAATGTCATGAAGATCTGCACTGATGAACATTGTGATGAGAGTTTCAGAGACAGACTGCAGATGAACAATCAGACTGGAGATCTTACCATCACAAACATCACAACTGAGCACACTGGAAATTATATAATACATATTATCAGCTCTGACTTCAGTGCGAGGATCTTAAATTTTACTGTTGAAGCTGGTGAGTCTCTTAATGAATGTTTGAAAATAAACTTCCCTGCTGGAAAATCCAACTTAAGCTGTTAACTGTATTTTGCAACATGGTATCTGGTCTAAGCTGGTCGACAATCTACCAAAAACCAGCTTGACCACCTCGACCTGGTATGACAAGCTGGTAGCTGGTCTAAGCTGGTCTCCAGCTAATGGACCAGTTAATGACCAGCTTGGACCAGCTAGAAACCAGCAGTCATGTTCCAAAACACAGTTCCCATCTTAAACTGGATTTTCCATCTCATCTCATTTAAGGAATAATTTACATTTACATTTATTCATTTGGCAGACACTTTTATCCAAAGCGACTTACAAAAGAGGAAAAACATCGGCGAATCATCTTAGGGAGACAGTGGTACAAAAAGTGCCATATTACAAGGTTTCACTATCATCAGAATAGTATACAAAACAGATTTAAGTGCAACAAGAAATGTAAATAATTTTTTTTTTTAGTGACCAGTTAAGTGCTTTTGGAAAAGATGTGTTTTTAGCCGTTTTTTGAAGATAGAGAGTGAGTTAGCTTCCCGGATTGAGTTGGTAAGGTCATTCCACCACCGTGGTATGATGAAATTGAAAGTCCGGGAAAGTGTTTTGGTGCCTCTTTGTTTTGGTACGACAAGGCGATGTTCCTTAGCCGACCGCAGGCTTCTGGTGGGAACGTAGCTCTGCATAAATGTTTTTAGGTATGCTGGAGCAGACCCAGTGACTGTTTTGTGTGCCAGCATCAGGGCCTTGAATTTAATACGTGCATGAACCGGCAGCCAGTGGAGAGAGACAAAGAGTGGTGTAACATGTGCTCTCTTAGGTTCATTAAAGACAGACGTGCATTCAGGATCATTTGGAGAGGTCTAATAGCACATGCAGGAAGGCCTGCAATGAGAGCGTTACAGTAGTCCAGTCTAGTTATGACAAGTGACTGAACGAGCAGTTGTGTGGCATGTACAGAGAGGAAGGGTCTTATCTTCCTGATATTGTAGAGTGTAAATCTACATGATCTTGCAGTTTTTGAAATGTGGTCTGTGAAATTTAGCTCATCATCAATGGTTACCCCTGACCATTTTGGAAGGTGAAACTGTAGTTGGACCCAGCTGCACGGTGATGTTGTGTTCAACAGCAGGGTTGGCTGGAAAGACAAGGAGTTCGGTCTTGGCTGGGTTGAGTTGAAGGTGGTGTTCCTTCATCCAGGCCGAGATGTCTGCCAGACAGGCAGCAATTCAAGCGGTCACTGTGGTGTCGTTGGGCTGGAAAGACAAGTAGAGTTGCGTGTCATCAGCGTAGCAGTGGTAAGAGAAACCATGTGACTGGATAATGGGTCCCAGTGATGTTGTGTATATGGAGAAGAGAACTGGCCCAAGCACTGATCCCTGAGGTACCCCAGTAAGTAACTGGTGTGGCTTGGATACTTTCCCTCTCTAGGCTACCTCAAAGGACCTTTCTGAGAGATAAGAGTTGAACCAGTCAAGCACAGTTCCAGTGATGCCCAGTTTAGAGAGGGTGGAGAGTAGGATCTGATGGTTGACTGTGTCAAAGGCAGCAGAAAGGTCCAGCAGAATCAGAACGGATGATCAGGATTCAGCTTTCGCCTGTCTCAGCGACAGACAGCAGGGCAGTCTCAGTGGAGTGTCCACTTTTGAAGCCTGACTGATTGTCATCCAGCAGCTTGTTCTGTGAGAGATAGGCGGAGATCTAAAATTTACCCCAAATTTAATTCTATTATTATTTTATCACCATAATGCTCCAAACTCTTATGACTTTCTTTAACGGAGCACAAAATGAAAATAAATCTTCACACATCCTTTAGTCATATTATGAAGGTATATAGTGACTCGCTCCATAAAGGACAAAAAAACACAACAAAACCCCAGTAAAAGATGATACGACTCGTGCACTGTATTCATTTTAAGTAAAAAATCACTTTGTTTGATGAACAGACGGTGCCCAAATCAAATATGGTGTCCACGTCAATAACATCAACATGTTCTTACTCGTCTTGAAAACAAACTTCATGATTCAAGAATCATTGAGATTTGATGGTATTGACAGAGTCACCATATCTGAAGCAGAAGTGTCGTTTTGTTCCTCCCCTAAAAAGATTTCTTGTGCGTTTGTGTTTCAGGTGTTTCTGGGACTGATGTAATTAAGAAGGTGAAGGAGGGAGAGTCTGTCTCTTTAGATTCTGGTGTAACTGAAAAACTAAATTATTGGATCACATGGTATTTTAATGGTATTCGCATAGCTCAGACCAATGGGAATCCCAGTGAGGCCTGTACAGATGTGCAGTGTGATACTGTATATGAGAGATTGCGAGAACGATTGGAGCTGAATCATCAGACTGGATCTCTTACCATCATAAACACCAGAATCACAGACACTGGAGAATATCAACTAGAGATCACCAGCAGCAGCATCAGTCGTCGTCGCAGCATCGGTTTCAGCTTCAGCAGCAGAAAGACCTTCAGTGTTACAGTCATTAGTGAGTGCAGTTTAGTTGTTTAATGCGTATTACCCTGAGCATGTTAAACATTTAATTAATAGGAAAAGAAAGCTTGTGAACAGTCACGAATATCAATAAAACACAATTTCAAATGTTTCTTTATTTAGTGAAACAGATTTAATTGATATCAGTGATTCAAACTGTAATGCAGGTGACTGAAGAAATGTTAAAGGGATAGTTACTTAATAATGATAATTCTCTCATTATTTACTCACCCTCATGATATCCCAGATGTGTATTTCTTTATTCAGCAGGAGACATTTGAAGAAAAATAGTGAAATATCTCAGCAGGTCCTTGTAATGCAAGTGGATGGTGATCAAACATTTGAAGTTCCACAAATCACAGACAGTCATCATAAACATCATCCATATGACTCCAGCAGTTAAATTAATGTCTTCAAAAGCAAAATGATGTTTTTAGGGCAAAAACAATAAATATTTAAGAATTTTACTATAATCCAATGCTTTACGAGGGTGGAGTCCAAGTGGTCTCTCGTGTGAAGTATTCGGGTTGGCATGTTATGGACTGTAATTGTAATGAAGACTATGAGAAATCAACAGGTCGTACAGGCAGGGTCGAGCAACAGGCAGACAGAGTAAACGGAGGCAGGCAGAGTCAAGGTCAGAGCAGGCAGAAGATCAGGGCAGGCAGCAAACAGAGTTAATCGGTAGACAGGCAAGAGTATAAACTAGGCAGGTGGCAAACAAACGTGGTCGGGGAAAGGCAAGGTTGGTACACGGTATATCAGATATTCAGAAAGGGTAACGCTTAGAAATGTAGCCAGAGCAAAACAAGAATTTGCAATGAATGTGTGAACAGACATGGTTTAAGTAGGGTGGAGACAACAAGGAACACTGTTGAGTAATCAAACTAGGTATGCGGCTTATGGGAAATGTAGTTCTAAAGTCAGTATTCCGGTGAATCCGATCTCCGGTGGCCGAGGGGGGAGGCGCCTTGACCGGCGTTCGTGACAGTTATAGATAAAGGACGGGAAATGAGGATGTGGGAACCGGCTGAACAGTCAACATAAAGTTTAATGGTAAAACTGAACTTAAAACAACATAAAACACAAGACAAACAGACACACACAACTCGCATTTATCTCTCCGGCTCTCCCATTGATCAGCTGATTCAGCGCCGACCGTGCACCCTCACAGACTGGCCACGGCATCCATGGATGCAATCTCACGTTATTCTTTCCGTTGAGACATTCAGGATAAGTACAGAAATGCGCCATTGTGAGTAAAGAAACAGATAAATACAGATCTAAACCAAAACCAGTGAAGCTTCTGTTCAGCATTCAACCTTTTCATTTGTAAACAGCTGCTCTTCCGTGTGTGTCGCACATGAACATGCCAACACGATTACGTCACCATCTCCATCCTCTTGCATTTTAATGACCTGCTCAAATGAGATATTTTTCTATTTTACTTCAAATGTGTCCTGCTGAAGAAAGAAAGTCAAACACATGTACTCTCATGAGGGGGAGTAAATAATGAGAGTGTTTTTATTTTTGGGTGAACTATCCCTTTAACACCAAGATTAAATAAAACTGCATTTCTTGTCTATTAAAATCTTCTGCTATTTAAACCAACGACAGAAATAAGCGCAGTTAGAATAGTTCAATAATATGTGAGAGCATTAAAACCTTATTATGATCTTAATGTTATACAATATAAATCACTAAAATGTTTCATATTAATATTAGTTACACAGTGAAATTCAACGAGACATTAAAGAGGAAATGTTTAATAACAGTAAAGTCAGATGAGTACAATTTAGATATGATCGTTACAAATTAGAAATATGTAGATGAAACAAGTATGCATACTACCTGAGCGAGAGACAATGGAAGACAGAGAGAGAGAAAAGAGAGAGAGAGAAAATGGTCAGGTGGTGGAAAAAGAGAGCAGGAGCACAAGTTACAGTCTTGTTTCTGAGCAATCAGTACTTTAACACACACTGAATTCAAGCTGCTGCCATTTGCAATATTCTGCTGAATCAGATTCATATTTCCTCTCTCAGATCTGCTGATGTTTCATAGTGTTTGTTATAGATTAGACGGGCAGGACTTTGTGACACTGTCTGGACACACACAGAAGTTTCATTAATGACCGTCTCTTTAGCTGTTACAGATTCAGGACCGTCTTCAGGTGTAATAGCAGGTATAAGTGTTGTTGTTCTGCTGCTCCTGACTGTAGTGACTGCTGGAGTTTATCATCTCTGTAGAAGAGCAAGACATCAGGGCAAGTATTACATACAGCTGATATAAAAGAGGACAATATGAGATTTATTGGGCAAAACGAGTCTTTAAAAGATGTGAAAATGTGCAAATATTTTCTTATGAACAAATGAATCTGTGTTTAATGAGTTTATTGTTTTTAAAACAGGTCAAAAGCAGTCGTGTGATGATCAGGTAAGATATGATGTGCATTGAATCTCTCTGTATCTCTGACTGCACAAAACTCAATTCACAACAGATTCAACAGTAAGTCAATAGAGGCTGTACATTACAGTGATTTGACCACAGATAAGAGGACTTCACTGTAATGTATGAACTCTTGTGGATTATTGCTTTTATTTATTTCAAACTGGACTTTATTCACAGAAAGATGACTGTTTAGTGTCTCTTGTGTCAGTTTCTGTTATTTTCTGAATGTTTTTGTAACTGAAATCTGTGTTTGATTTACAGGAGAAGAACAGAGTGAATCCACCACCTCATCAGAATGACGGAGTGAAGGAGTCGACTCCTCTGAATGACGAAGTGAACGAGTCGACTCCTGAGTGGCGGAGTGAACTAGTCGACTCCTCTGAGTGGCGGACTGAACGAGTCGACTCCTCTGAATGACGAAGTGAACGAGTCGACTCCTGAGTGGCGGACTGAACGAGTCGACTCCTTTGAGTGACGGAGTGAACGAGTCGACTCCTCTGAATGGCGGAGTGAACGAGTCGACTCTTCTGAATGGCGGAGTGAACGAGTCGACTCTTCTGAATGGCGGAGTGAACGAGTCGAGTCCTCTGAATGGAGGAGTGAACGAGTCGACTCTTCTGAATGGCGGAGTGAACGAGTCGACTCTTCTGAATGGAGGAGTGAACGTCTCGACTCATTATACTCTCTTGATAAATGAGACAGAGTCTATCAGTCTGTTGCTGCATTAACATTATTTTATTATTTTGTATTGAGAAGGACAGTGGAGAGATTACAGGAAACAATGGGGAATAGTGAATCTGAGACATTATGACAGTTAAACTATGAGCACCACCACTGGCATACGGGATGTCCACGCAACAACATTATAAGCTCTTACGACATTCAGCCAATAATATTATGCTTAAATATGCACATATAGAGTGTGTAATCAGTTAAATGGAAAGGAGGAGGCGAGAACCGGCTTGTCAATATAAATAATATTTTAATGAGTAAACTTAAACAAATGACACAAACACACATGACGGACATGTCCGTAAATGATCTCTCTCTCCTCGCACCACCGTTTGCCATCGGCCTTCATCCCTCTCGGAGACTTAATTAGCCTGATAAGAAACCGGGTGTGTATAATCACAACCCGGCCCCGCCACATAGTGATTTTACTGTGCGTAGAAGCAGCATTTACTGGTGTATGTGTGAGATATAAGATTATATGTGACATTGTACTTTTGCACAAGACTAACTGCTGAACAAGATGTTCGTTCTAACTTGTTTTTCTCTTTCTTACTTGATTCTCATTCATGGAAGAAACTATTTTGCTATTGTGTAGCCCTCTATTTTAAACTTGTTCAACCTTTATACTGTGAAGAAACTATTCTGCTAAATTGGCTCATACTGCTTTACTGAGGCGCAAACTCAACGAATGCAGACTGAGACAAACTATTGATAGAGGGGTCAAAGAAAACCAATCCTTACTAAGTAAACTCCAGGGTTTTCTTACAGTATGATATTGTGATTGTGCCTTAAGATGGCAATGGCAAGATTTACAGTGAAAAAGGAGTTATAAATGTTTATTAATTATAATTTGGTCTGTTCTCACTCAAAACTGATTGGATCACTTTAAAAGACATGTGATCTTGAGAGATGTGAGGAAGGACTGGATCAGAGCTGCATCTAATAAGCACACACACAAGAATCATACATATTTTGACTTTTTCAGTGCGCACTTTAGACCAGAAATCACCCCGTCACAATCCTGAAACAATAATATATAGTCTTAGATAAAGCTTTACCACATTTGACTAAACACATTTTTACTGATATATTTACAATATTTTTGAATTGTCATGTTGCATGCCATTTATAAGATCACTGATCTAAAGATTTCTGTGCATTATTTTGATTTCTCAGGCTTTAGTTGGTCATTTTAATATCTATATTCTCACTATTGTTGACAGACAGATTATAAACATGTAATTAAATAATAGTTTTACATATAATACAAGTTTGTCTCCAGTGTCCATTTTCTATTCATTTCATTTTCTTGAGATTCAGATGTAAAGGTCAGTGGTTTGTTTTACCAATTTACATGTTTATTTTGTGCTGTCTTGTGCATAATTGAGTATGGATAACACACTAGGGCAGGGGTGCCCACACTTTTTTGTGTGATGATCTACTTTTAAATGACCAACACAATACGATCTACCAACTAAATGGAATTAATCTTCTAATTAATAAATATATAATAATGTTCAATGTTGATATCATTCAGTTTTAACACTAAACCCAAAACACCTACAGCACAATAGCCAGGGCATTTACCTTATTCTGATGACGAGTAAATATTGACCAGGCGAGGTTTTGTTTATTCAGTTGCCATGACAACTAGGTTTGCGAATACACGCCTTCCAAGGACTTCTGAGAACAGAGCGCGAAATTGCGATTCTACTGCCCGGATTAGGCAAAACGGAATGGAATCAGACAGTTTTGCCTAATCTGGGCAGTATCTTCAATCGTCCTTGAAAGGAGCCTATTCGCAAACCTAGTTGTCATGGCAACTGAATAAACAAAACCTCGCCTGGTCAATATTTACTCGTCAAGTGCAAGTACGTCAGACAGATACTAAAAGAAGAAAAGACATTACATTTATTTTTATTAAAATTTAACTAAAGTACATCTAAATTTTGAGCGATCTACCAGCATTGCCTTTGCGATCGACGTATTGTGCACCCCTGCACTAGGGCATAGAATCTGTGGCAAGATGGCGTGTTGAACAGTCACTCGCGTCAGAGACGGAAGCAAAATTGTCCCAAATCTTGATTACGCGCTTGTAAAGGCACCCCAAATATATAAAAAAGGATAACAATGCATGATCAAACCGACTAGACTGATAATCAAAGACGGGGACAGTGAAAAGACGCAAGCTGCGATGAGCACTAAGGAGGTAAACATGCTAGAACAATCTGCCGACCACGATTATGCTATGGAGGTTAGCACAGTCAGCAAAAGAAAAGATTCCGAGCCGGAAAGAAGAGCAAAACTACACCAAAGAAGGCGAGGTCTCTAACCTAACCATACTAGAAGCCATTCAAAGCTTGGAAAATAACTTTAATGAGCAACTGAGCTAAACAGAGTAGCAGCATGATTGCTATATAGCGTTAAATGTTGGACAATACAGCGCAAGCGCACAAACACAGCGCGCAAGTGAATTACAACAGTGGGGGCGGGGCCCAATCCTTTCTGTTAACAAAATTTGATGCTGTTGGCTGCTGATCAAATCCTGTATTGACGGCGAGAGCGTCAAAATTCATTCTGGCTGCCCTGCCAATAGATTCGTGGACGCTCTGACGTAGTTGAAATAGGCGGCAACGTTCATTGAGAATGCTTGGTTTTGTGAACTATATTTAAAGGGGGTCACAAAAACATCCAGACTTGTCGACCGGTATCTTTTTGACGACATATCACAAGTAGCGTATCATGAAATCTTTTATTTTATTGTTATATAATATTATATAAACCATAATATCCACTTCATCAACTCAAATGGCACACCAACAATTTCAGACACCTTTGTCCACGCATCGTTTTTTAAATTGTATTTATATCCCTGTAAGCAAACAGGGACAGATCAAATATTACGGGAAAACCCGTCACGGCAATAATCAGTTTCTCCTCCATTTTGTCTTCGGAACTAATGTTTGGTGGGAACCAACATTTACACGGTTGTGTTCTCTAGACGTCAATAGAGCGGAGCACTTCTATTTTATTTTTTTTTAAGTCATCTTTATTGCAAAAAAAAAACAAAACAAAAAAAAAAAGGATACAAATCACAAGTGACTTATCAAAATATACATAACTATACAAACATAATATGTAAACAAAATACAATAGATTTTTGCCAGGGGAAGCTTATATGTCATTATAACGAAAAGTAGGAGCATATGTTGAGTTTTAACTGCCTTTTTGTTGTTGGAGCCAGAAATCAAATTAATATAATGTACAACTTCCTGGAGAAAACATTTATGAATGTGAAATTTTGCCAACAGAATTAATACATTTATAATGAAGTACATCTTTACTTTGCCTTCTATAAATGCAAAAAAACAACATTCTCCCATAATAAGGCAAAGTTTTTATAAATATGGTCAATGATGAATCTGCTGAAGTTTTGCCAAAATGTCCTGGTGTGTGAGCAGGTGCAAAACTGTTTCTGAGTGGACTTCACAAAAAGAACAGTTTATGTCTCTTTTAAATGTAACCATGTAATGATCAGCAGGGTAATATCTGTGAATCATTCTGAACGACACTTCCTTCACGTTGTTTATTATCAGGTATCTGTGAGGAATCATCCAAACCTTTTTCCAGTCAATATCATTTACAAATCGGTTCCAATAAAAAGTAACATTTGGAATAGAGACAATTTCTTTCTGAAACAAAGCACGAATGTTCTTATTCTTTTGAGGAAGTTGAGAAAAACAGATTTAATTTTTAAATGTAATTTTACAGTATTGGAGAAGTTGTTTCTGGAAGTTTGATAATTTAATAGGAGTCTTAGTTACCTATGATTTCAACCATTTACACTTAAATGCCCCAAAAATTGATTCAAAGTCCAAGGCGTTGATACCACTATACTCATTCTCTTTCACTAACTGTGATTTCCTAATATAATGTGTTTTATTTTTCCAAAGGAGGGAACTGGGAAGATTGGGAAGTGGATGATGGCAGAGAGTAAAGAGGTTATGGTTTCTTTCTAAATTTCTCCTTAATTTCTTGTAGCTGTAAGATGTTTTGTGCATGTGTATACATACACACACACACACACACACACACACACACATACATACATATACACGCACAAAACATCTTACAGCTACAAAATTCATCCGATACCCAATCATCCCGCTTTCTGTCTGTCCTCGTCCAACAACAGTCAATCACGAGATTCGAATAGATTTCAGCTGCGCATGTGCAGAAAATAAATCGCGCGCGTGTATAGATCTTCGCGCATGTGTGGGACTTGTCATTACTCGCGGTTTTGTTATTTCTGCTGTTGTAATGCACTTGCGCGCTGTGTTTATGCGCTTGCGCTGTTTTGTCCAACATGTAACGTCATAATAGGGAGGCAAGGAACAAACTGTGGCCGCAGATTGAACAGGCTTGTAGGGATGGAAAGCGTGTTACTACCGGGGACCGCACGGATACATAGAGGGACTACGGATCGGTTAAACGAAGGAATGGTTTGATCTACTTGCACTGGATATAAAAGGAGTGTGTCAAGAGGACATGGGACTTTTGTAATTGCGAATCAGCGTAAATAAGCTTGGAACTTAGTTCTTTATTGTTTTTTTTTCTTTTCATTTTCTTTGTGCTATAGTTATCTCCATTATCTTCAGCAATGTTCAACTGTTCAGTCTCTTTTGCTTCGTTAAATATGAGTGGTCTAAAAGATTTGGTCAAAAGAAAGACACTATTTTAATTTTGTAAAGGGCGAAAACCACAATGTCTAATACAAGAAACTCAATCTTCCGAATGGAGGTTAAG
>NW_026266689.1:0-25000 GCF_025860055.1 Xyrauchen texanus | reverse complement strand
TGTTTCGTTTAAAGTCACCATCAGGGTAATTTGTGTTTGCTTTGATGAAGTATATTTATGAAGTTGATTCAACGATTTTAAGTTTCAAGGACTTGTAACCTACACCACCATTTAAGTTAGACCAACTATTTGGTCTCTTGGTAGGGCTGATACATGATCTTATGTCAAAATATAGATCTACTTAAAAAAAAAATTTATATTGTTTTCAAAATTATTGAAAATTATGACTTAAAAATTGTAGTTGAACTTTTTTGAGTGCGCTGAACTAATTATATTAAGTTCATGGAACTTGAGATCCAACTGTATTTGTTAAGTTGGTAAAACTAATTTGCCTGAAGTTGAGTAAACTCAAAAATGCTTTGCAGCTTTTTGCCTTTTTAAGTTTACTCAACTTTTTATTTTTTACAGTGTAGGCATGATTATGATTTCAAGCTCAAATCATGATCGCCAGGATGTACAGTGAAAAAGGAGTTATATTTTGGTCTGTTCTCACACAAAACCGATTGGATCACTTCAGAAGTCATGGATTGAACCACTGGAGTAATAAGGATTGCTTTATGCTGACTTTATCTGCTTTTTGGAGCTTCAAAGTTCTGTTCACCATTCACTTGCATTGTATGGACCTACAGAGATATTATTCTAAAAATCTTTGTTTTTGTTCTGCAGAAGAAATTCATACACATCTGGGATGGCATGAGGGTAAGTAAATTATGAATTTATTAAATGTTTTGCATTTTTGGGTGATAAAAGATTTGAGAGAGAAAATCTGCTGACTTTAATTTCTGCACTGATTTAGGTGCAACAAATGTAGTATTTTAACATGGTAAAATGTGTCAAAGGAATATTTCGGGTACAAGTTAAGCTCAATCAAAAGCATTTGTGGCATTAAGTTGATTATCATAAAATTGCATTTAGACTTGCCCCTCTTTTTCTTTAAAAAAAAAAAAAGGAAAACTTACAGTTAAGGGCCAAACCGTAAATGTTAAAAATAATCACTGTTTCAAAAGTTTAGCCACCAGACATAAACTATGTGTGATAAAATTATTTTAGTGTGATACAATCTTGGTAACTAACCTTTTCTATGCAAAGTTATATCCATTTTCACAACTTCATTGCCATGATGTAACACCGTAAACACACAAAAAAAATACAAATAAATAAAAGTGATAAGCTTCACATTTCTGCCTTTAAACCCTCAAAAATTGGTTGCATATCATAGCAAACTGGGCTGGTTGTGACATCATCACAACAATATTCCACAGTTAATATAGCCAATATATATTTACATAAACACTGGTGGCCAAAAGTTTGGAATAATGTACAGATTTTGCTCTTATGGAAAGAAATTGGTACTTTTATTCACCAAAGTGGCATTCACTTCACAAAGTAGTCAGGACATTAATAACGGGAAAAATTACTATTAGAATTTGAATTTTCAGAACTTCTTAAACTACTTCAAGAGTTCTCATCAAAAAATCCTCCACATGCAGCAATGAGAGCTTTGCAGATCCTTGACATTCTAGCTGTCAGTTTGTCCTCAGGTGACATTTCACCCCACACTCCCTGTAGCACTTGCCATAGATGTGGCTGTCTTGTCAGGCACTTCTCACACACCTTACAGTCTAGCTGATCCCACAAAAGCTCAATGGAGTTAAGATCCTTACTCTTTTCCAATTATCTGTTGTCCAATGTCTGTTTCTTTGCCCACTCTAACATTTCTTTTTTTTTCTGTTTCAAAAGTGGCTTTTTCTTTGCAATTCTTCCCATAGGCCTGCACCCTTGAGTCTTCTCTTTACTGTTGTACATGAAACTTGGTGTTGAGCGGGTAGAATTCAATGAAGCTGTCAGCTGATAACGTGTGAAGCGTCAATTTCTCAAACTAGAGACTCTGATGGACTTATCCTCTTGTTTAGTTGTACATCTGGCTTTCTACATCTCTTTCGGTCCTTGTTAGAGCCAGTTGTCCTTTGTCTTTGAAGACTGTAGTGTAACCTTTGTATGAAATCTTCAGTTTTTTGGCCATTTCAAGCATTGTATGGCCTTCATTCCTAAAAACAATGATTGACTGATGAGTTTCAAGAGAAAGCTGTTTCTTTTTTTGTTGTTGCCGTTTTTGACCTAATATTGACCTTAAGACCTGCCAGTCTAATGCATACTGTGGCAACTCAAAAACACAGACAATGTTAAGCTTCATTTAACGAACCGAACATATTTCAACTGTGTTTGATATAATTGCAAGTGATTTTCTAGTATCAAATTAGCAATTTAGCATGATTACTCAAGGATAAGGTGTTGGAGTGATGGCTGCTGGAAATGGGGTCTGTCTCGATTTGATCAAAAATTACTTTTTTCAAATAGTGATGGTGCTGTTTTTTACATCAGTAATGTCCTGACTATACTTTATGATCAGCTGAATACCACTTTGGTGAATTAAAGTATCAATTTCCTTCCAAAACAACAAAATATGTACATTTATTCCAAACTTTTGGCCACCAGTATATATCATTTATTTATATTGCAAATTTATACCAGACCTGCTTCCAAGATTGTCAAAATCTTTTATCAACATACACAGTTAGAATGCTGAAGTAATCTAACTAAAGCAATTCAAATCTGCTTCCATGCTGAAACAGATAGAGACTGGCATTCGCTTGTCATTATGTTCACAGTTCACACCAACAATTGATGAGGTAGCTGTCTTTGGTTTTGGATACTACTGGGAAAACTGTATCGGTTCAACGGCGTGATCTTGTGTATGGGTCCCTCTTTTTATTTGTATTATATCATTCGGTAATCATTTATTGTTTTTGTCTGCATTCAACAACGTTTCGTAAGCATAATATGCCATGTGCTTTATACCATTTATAAAGCAGCATATTATATTCTACATTGTGTGACTGGAAGAGGTAGGGTTGAAGTTATTTCCTCATCCCCAATAATAGGATACAATGCAATATTTTTTCATTGTCCTACTTTGTCTAATTCTGCTGACTTTATAACTGATGTTCTATATCAATCTTGTCTTACTGTGAATAAAGACAAATTCCACTCTTGAAAGAAGAATAACATGAAACACATAGATTTTAAAACATAATTATTTAACTTGATAAGCTTGTTAACATTGTGCAAATATTATATGGTCATTCTATGACTAGAAGTCATATCATGCAAGTTATCATAATTACATAAACATCTGGATATCATCACCTTATGGTTCAACATGTGTCAACAAACAACACAGAATGTCAGTGACAGCCAGTAAGCCCTCTGAACACTAATTTATTGTTTTATTCATGTTCCTGGGCGTTTGAAGATCAGTGGTTAGATGGAGCGATCAGAAGTCTGCATTGTTTCATGCTATTGGTGCAATGGGCAAAATGGCACACTTACATATTTGAATGAATATCAGATGCTAAAACTACATTGGTCTCAATCGCTCAAGTCATGGAGTATGACTTCTAGTTCTGGCTTGTCTGGAGGCACGCACACTTCTGGGAGAAAAAGCCCCATGACATGAATCGCAGAGCATGGTTAAGAATATTCCTCTGCTGTGAGACAGATATTACTTGTGGTCCATTCCAGTTGCCCTGTAGTGCCCTGCAAAGTTGATCATTCACAGGGTATTCTGCAATCTTAAACGGTGCCCCTGTTGACTAAAATGAATGATATTGCTGTGGTCCCTTGTCTCTGATCAGCAGAATGGAGGCAACAGGATAGGAGTTGCTCCTATAATTTCATCTAAATCAAATATTGATGTTGAAAAGGCAGGACTATTCCATACATTCCACATATAGGGAGATCGCTGAACAGGTATTGCGCTCTCTCTCTCTCTGCCTCACTCTCTATTCTCGGTCTTCCCCTCTGTAATTCATTACACCTCCTTGGCCTGTGGTCTCACTCGTGAAGCTGTAACCCCCTTAACACACATACACACAACTTGACAAAAGCAAATAAAGAACCTTTCTCACTTTAGTGTTTTAGTGGACTCGGCTCTGATTATGTCGATGAAAGCTTCAATGGTGTCATGAACTGGCAAAACTGAGAGTGGATTATTGATGTTAAGACTAGAGGGACAAAATAAGAGAGAAAACAGAAAGGTGTAAATTCTGCAGTTCTGACTGATTTGTGGAATGAAATGATGTGGTTGAGGAAAACTGTTTAAGGTGGCATTATAAGCACAACCCCAGATCATTCTGCTCAGAAAAAAGGATCCTGAGTGTTGTTTGTCATACCAGAATAATGTCCACCACAGGACAGCATGAGGGTCCATAGCAGGCCTACTTGGATGAGTGGATTAACTTTACGACTATAGGGTTTAAAGGGATGGTTCAAAATTCTGTTGTCATTTACTAACCCTCATGTATTTCCAAACCCGTAGTACTTTCTTTCACCTGTGAAACACTAAAGAGATTTTATGAAGAATGTTCAACCTGCTTTATTCTATCCAACAAAATTGGAAGTTGACCGGGGGCGGTCCAGCTCTGGAATGAACAAAAAGCACCATAAAAGCATCATAAGAGTACATTGAAAAGCGTTTTACTTAAAAATGTGTTTGTTATCATTTATATTAACTGATTTTATTCAAGTCAAAAGTACAGCTCTGGAAAAAATTATCAGTTTCTACGGATTTACTATTTATAGGTATCTGTTTGAGTAAAATTAACATTTTAGTTTTATTCTATAAAGTGCTGACAGTATTTCTCCCAAATTCCAAATAATTTTTTTTTTTATTGTTGTTTATTTATTGTCTTGATTAGAATATTTTGATTTCACCAAGTTTGTTGATGATGCTACACATAACAAAGGTCATACCTGTGATTATTTTGTGTCTCTGATATTAGACTTTCAAAGTGTGAAAGAATGTGAAAGGGACTTAAATATTTATGTTTCTCAACCCCACTTATCATACCGCTCCTGAAGATATGGATTACATTTATGCTGCCCTTTTATATGCTTTTTGGAGCTTTAAAGTGCTGATCACCATTCAGTTGCATTGTATGGACCCACAGAGCTGAGATATTCTTCTAAACATATTTGTGTACTGCAGAAGAAAGTAAGTCATACACATCTAGGATGGTATGGGGGTGAGTAAATGATGAGGAAAAAGCTTCTGAGTCTGGCTCTCTTCCTTTCCTCATCCTTCTTGATCTCAGTGCCACTTTCAACACAGTCGGTCACACTTACAAAATTACCCATTGTCACTTCAACCTCAACATATGAAGATCTTGATGGAGATGAAGGCCATGTGACCAGAAACAGAGAAAGCATGTATGCCTCATTCAATGAGTAGAATTCACATGAGGTCAGTAAAAGAAACTGTTTTAACCACTCAATGATGATTTAAAGTAATATATTTGAGGTAGACAGTGTTTAATTTGTCTTGTTTACATTCTTAATTCATCGAGCTAATGCGCTTACACTGCCATAATATGCACCAATTGAATTCTGTTATTGTAATTTATGATGACACTGATACTACTGCAAAGATGGGTGTATAAAATTGTGTAAATGGGCAAAATAAAGTCAAAAGAATGATGACAGATGAATATCTTTGAGCAGATGTGTAAATGGCTTTCACTGCAGATGGCACATGACCGAATGGGCAATTGAGAGTATTTGAGTAGATTTGATTCCGGTTGTAGACTAATTAAACAAAAAATGGCATGACATGGTCTTTGAAAATGTCTCTACGTGAACGACCATGCAAATGTAGGTAAATTCACACCAGCTCGCTAATAACTCTTTGTTCATGTTGACTGATCTTTACTGACTGAAACAATATAGTTCTAAATTATGTCAAACCTGAACGTTCTTCAATTTCACATGAAGGATATCGGGGCCTTTACATTTCAATATTTACAGTACATTTTTCCTCTTGGTCAGCTCTTTAAGACCACTCAATCTTAACCATGATTTTTATGCATATGTCACACAGATCTACATCCACTCTAAACTTGGTCAAAATGTGGCAGTCGTTTTGTTTCAAATTGTATTTCTGAGATAAAACTTAAAATTTTCTTTGTTTGAAGAGTAACAAGACTGAAGTCATGCTTATTGGCTCTCCTCACCAGTTTCGTAAAGCTGGCTCTGTAACCCGATCTGTAGAACACTTGGCTTTGGAGTTTCAAACAAAACTGAAAAATCTTAGAGTTGTATTTGATGCGAGTTTATTGTTTGATCCACACGTGCAGAATACTGTAAACATCCTCTTTACGTTTCAGAAGTACTACAAGATAATGCCCCATGTTATAATTTTATGGGGCTGAAAAGTTGATCAAAACTTTTGTCTTTACTCGCATTGACTATTGCAATGCACTCCTTGCTGGGGTCTATATATCACAACTAAATAAATTGCAATATGTGCAAAATTTGGCAGCTAGAATCCTGATGAGGGCAAGGACAAGTGATCATTTTACTAATAGCTTGGAATCCTTGCACTGGCTTCCTGTCAGGTTTCGTGTTGATTTTAAAAATCTCATGCTACCTAGAAAGCTTGGCATGGTTTGTCTCCTCAATATTTGTCTGAGCTTTTAACCCTTACACCACAACTTGATCTCCGCTCCTCCAAATCTGGTCTTTTAGCTGTCCCTCAGACTCGTCTATGCTCTTCTTTTGATTTTTATGCCGTTTTCTTATATTCTTGTTCTTTTTCTATGTTGAGAAGCTAGCTTATGTGGTATATAAAAATAAAGTATTATTATTATTATTATTAAAGGAAATTAAGGCAGCTTAAACAGACAACATATAACTCCGTTTCCACTCCTTTTGTATAGTGTAAAGAGTTACATTTTGGTAACATTGTAAGACTTCAGAAGACATGGATTAAACCACTCGAGTCCTTTGGATTACATTTACCATGCTTCTATGTTCTTTTTAGAGCTTAAAAGTGTTGGACCCCATTAACTTGAACTGTATGGATATGTTCACATTATATCTCCAATATATCATTGTTTGTGTTTCGCAGAAAAAAGTCATGCAAGTTTAATAGAATAGAATCCTTTATTTTGGTCTCACGTTATACACACAGGTTTATGCATCTATACAGTGAAATGTATTCGTTTTAACATATCCCAGCTAAGCTGGGGTCAGAGTGCAGGGTCAGCCATGATATGGCGCCCCTGGAGCAGATGGGGTTAAGGGCCTTGCTCAAGGGCCCAACAGTGGCATCTTGGTAGTGATGCCCCCGACCTTCTGGTCAGTAACCCAGAGCCTCAACCGCTGAGCCTCCACTGCTCCAAAGATGCTCCACTGCTCCAAGATTAGGTAACAATCAGAGGTTATTTCTTTTTTCAGTGAAGTTCATTCGACTCAGGCATATTATTCCACATTTCTGAAGCCATATGATATGTTTTTGTGAGACTAAAATTTAGGTAGTTAATTACTAACAATCTTGTTTGACAGCCGTGGTCACAGTTCACTTTCATTGTGTGGAAAAAAGCTTGGACGTTCTGTGCATTCTGTTATAAATAACTCCTTTAGCATTCCATGAATGAAGAAAGTCATCGTGATTTCGAAAGGCATGAGTCATGAGTAAATTATGACAATGTTCATTTTTGGGTGTATTATCCCATTAAGACTGTATACTGAGGTGATAGTCGGTGTTAGATTCAGGTAGAATGTGTGAACACAGTGACAAAACCATTAATTTACAAACACTTCCACACTGAGGTCTAGCACCTGCAGCCCAAGTGCAACCCTGGTGAGCCCGCAGCTGTGTGTGAACAAAGTAACTGCGGCAGCGCACACTTTGATCAGCACAACACGCAGGCGGCCATGAGCTGCAGAAACACCACACATCTTGTCTGATATTCTGCATGTGCAAACTGTGAAATTCCAGCCGTGCGAAACTCAACCCGTGACAAATGATCAGCCAGGGGAATTCCAGTGGGTCCATTGCCATTCGGCAGGGTGGAGTGTGTGTGTGTGTTACTTTGGGTTCATTTCAGTTCTGACTGAATTTTTCCTCTCCTCACACAGATCCAGAGAGAAATCTGAAGAGCTCTGATGCTACAGGAAACCAGTTTGGATGATTATATAGTTAGGCCGTAAGGTGTGGTGCTGAGTTAACACTGACCTTTAGCAAGACCAGGAAATAACTTTATCAATCACTCTCTAGAGTTCACTGATTAAGCACTAGTAACACTTTGCTTTAAATTATTATTTTTTTTAAATCTGTCATTATTTACTCAAACTCATGTTGTTTCAATCCTGTATGACTTTCCGCAGTGGAACACAAAATGAAATGTTAAGCTGCAGAATTTGCCTCAGTCACCATTCACTTTCAATGCATCTTTTTTTTCCATACAATGAATGTAAATTGCACATAAGACAGTCATACTGGTTTGAAACAACATGAGGGTGAATAAACAATGATAGAATTTTCATTTTTGGATTAATAATCCCTTATGACAACAGCAAAAGCTAATTTCAAATCTTCAGTCCTCTCAGACATGGAGAGAAGGAGAGAGTACTAGATTATTCCACGTTACAGATGATTACTTACTGGCGGTATGTGTTAATGAAATCAGAATTCAATATGCAGTATTTTTTCACTCCAATCTTGAATCACTATTGGACTGCTTGCATCTTATAGCCTAAATACAGCACTGTAAAATGTAGCATTGTATGCAATAATGTCACAACATTCCCCATTTATTACATAATACATTTAACACCACAGAGGGTAGAATAATCACACACCGTAGGTGTGAAGCCTGTAAAATGTCAATTTATTGCTAAAGTTCATTAAACAAATGCATAACCGCAGACCTCAATAAGGTGATGTAATTTCCTGCCATTTCCCTGCCTGGGTGCGATGCCACCAAATACCACTTTCCTAAGTAATGCCAAAGTTAAATGAGATCGCTAAATGATTGAGTCTTTTACAGCTCATTTCCAAACTTCCATTCACTCATGATATTTTCACCAGCTTTAACCACCATCATACTGCAGCCATTCCCCCACCACCCCCTGGTCTCTAGTACTTGTGTGACTTTGATTTAAAGAATGGATTGATTTAATATCAATATATGGAATAATAAATTACAATTATTTGCCTGGCAGAGAAGTGGTTATGTAATCATCCCAAAACCAACAGTTACTTCTCTCCACTGAATGTGGAGGTATTTCTAGCGATCTGGGTCTGTTCTGTGTTCATTTTACTCAAACAAAATGTTTACATGGGTTGGAAATTGTTTTATGCTTTCTCTGTTTCACATGGCCTTCATCTCCATCAAGATCTCCTTATATTGAGGTTGAAGTCACAAGGGGTGGATTATAAGTAAGTTCTTTCTTTCTTTCCTTTTTTCAAAAATCTCTACCATAATCTGGGGCTGATCGTGATCTGTGCCAGAAAGAGATGGATGCAGATTTCACAAGAATGCTTTCAAGATCTTAACAATTCCTGTGTATGTGTTCGACAAGGTGTTATCAGACCGATCTCAATCGCACAAGTCATGGAGTATGACTTCTAGTTCTGGCTTGTCTGGAGGCACGCACACTTCTGGGAGAAAAAGCCCCATGACATGAATCCCAGAGCATGGTTAAGAATATTCCTCTGCTGTGAGACAGATATTACTTGGGGTCCATTCCAGTTGCCCTGTAGTGCTCTGCAAAGTTGAATGATCACAGGGTATTCTGCAATCTAAAAAGGGATAGTTTTCACCAATAATGAAAACTCTGTCATCATGTACCAGGGGCATTCACTCTTCAGCATAGATCTGTTTAGAACTGTTTACATAATTCAAGATTAAAGCCAGCTAAGGCACATTCTGAATACAGTCATTCTCTATATTAAACACACTTAAAGTAAAAAACAATACTGGAACTGTTTTAAGAACCATTCAGATAATATATAGATATATTGCATTTAACAACAATTATTTTTGTGCTTATTATAGAAAATCAATAACTTTGCAACTTCTATTAATTAAAGTTATATAAAACACCACAAAAACCTATTATTGCAAAAAATGTCACATTTAGTTTGGACATTCTTTAGTGGAGCAAATCAAGATTGTTTCTCGGTGTCATTAATTTGTGTCTCAAGTTCTTTGAATTCGTTCAAAAGAGAAAATCACCCCGAAAAGACATTTTAATTTGAAATATTGGTGTGTATATATACATTTTATATATATATATATTTACAGGGCCGTAGCTAATGGGGTGAAAGGTGGTAACGATTCTAGGGGCCCACAACAAATTTTAGACTTGTGTTTTTTTTACTATGAAAGGGGCCCAGAATTCCCTGCTACAGCCCTGTATACTGTGTGTGTGTGTGTGTGTGTGTGTATATGTATATATATATACTGTATATATGATATATTTCATATTTGTTTACATATTCGTTCAGTTACCATTATTGTACTTTTACGCCAATAGGTGGCCACAAATAAACGTCTTTTATATCACTTTTAAGTCCGTAGATAAAGCACGGAGTTGTTCACAATCGAAACAAGTCTAATTATACTTTATTAAAATCAGCTGTCTATTAAGAGACTTTAGCAGTGTTTAAATATAAGTGTTTTCCCCACAAATGACAACAAAGTAATAATATTATGAACTGCTGTGCATGACCATCAAGGTATACAAAAAAGACAAATGTATTAGTCTAAAAGTAATTATTTAGGAGGTTCGCCCTCCTAAATAGGGTCTAGAAATTCATGTACTCACTCATGTTTTTTCAAACCAGTTTGAATTTCATCTGTGGAACACAAAAGAAGTTAAACAGAATGTTAGCCTCAATCACCATTAACATTCATTGTATCTTTTTTTCATATAAATGAATAAACGAATGGTGACTGAGGCTCGCACACTGCTGTCCCTAAGAATCTTGTGATCTATGTCCTAGTGTTCCAAAGAAGAAGATCGTCATACATATTTGGAACAACATTAGGGTGAATAAATGATGACAGACTTTGTATTTTTTGGTGAATTCTCCTTATTATACATGTGTATATATATACAAATATGGTAATTTACATCATATTTGTTTATTGATTTACACGAGTGTATAATGTCATATTACTAAAACCCCCTAATCTGTGCACCTCAATTGTTGTCCATGTCCATTCCAAATTTTGTCTGGTTGAAGTGAACTTCAACAGATATTCTTTGCTCAGTGTGTTGAGATGAATGAGCACTTTGTCTTTTGTTCCTCATTTTTGTATTGTTTTGTCTTTCTGTATTGTTAACATGTCGTTTTGCTGTTGCTTCCATTTGACCTGGAATGGATGAAGAGGAAACTGAGAGAAACATCAAAGAGGCTCAGTGAGGTAAACTGCAGAGAAATTGAATGAATGTTGCAGAGAAGGACAGTCTGCAAATCCTGTTTTTGGGCCTGCAGAAAGCAGTGTTGTGGAGGGGCCACAGGCTCATCACTAAGCAACGAGGGGTGCACAGGTTTGGGATAATGAGTAAGTACTGAGGGAGAGCTGTCTGCTCAGTGTTCCGGGTCTTGACGAGAACAGACATGCTGGCCTGGGACTGCCTGTGTGGAGCTGCCACCATGGCCACCTGCTCACAGCAATCATCACCAATACTCAGGCCAGCCACTGATACAGCATACAGACCCAATTAAGTACCCCTGCATATCCTCCTCCAGCCAGCCATCACTAACACTTTTGCCAGGCTGACAAGGCAACCTTTTTCCCCCAGAGCACAACTCTGATTAACAGCAGTGGTTGTATAGAGGCCAGGCGGTGTTGAGGTACTAAGAGGGCCCAGGGTTCTAGGTGGGTAATCAGCTTAAATACAGGTTTATTTCCTGCCCTCTGCACCCTGCTGTGTCAAGCAGAGTGTGCATTCTTTTATCTGTTTATCTCCAATTTTCTCTGACTTGCAGCGGGTCTTTCAGGCACACTGTCACCTCGACTTAATGGGTTGCCTTCTCCTCTGATCAGATGCGTTGAGGAGATGGGCTTGTGTTTAGTTTTGACATGCTCCACTTTATTGGACAATGTCTGGATTGCTATTGCTTGTGTTCTCCTTCTCTTCATAAAGCAATGTAAAATCCTCAACTAGATGTCTAGTGGTCGATTTATTTTTTTTTCTAAAATGCTGTGGTAGAAAATAGGAGAAATGCATTCACACGTCTTAATTTTTGTCAATCTCATCAATGAATTTTTTTGTCAAGTCACAGATAATTTGCTTTAAACTGAAAAAGCTGTCATTATACATTTGAAACTCCAACGTGATCACACAGGAAGTCGGCATGTTACCAAAGGTTCCAGTATGCTAACATTGGCCCCATCATGCTGAGGTACTGACAAGCGGCATCTCCCATCAGACATTTTTGCATCGGTTCAAGTGTGATCACCTTTTCCTGCGGCGTGAATGGAGGCATCAGCAACAGGGGAGACCTGGGTTTTCTGCCCCTTTTGAAGCAAGTAGTCACGCTTGCATAATGGGAGACAAACACAATTAGGTTTAATTTTCCCTCTATCATAACATTTTTTACAAGAGCTGTCAGAATTAACACATTAACACATGCGGTTAATTATATATGTTTAACAAGTTAATTCTTCTTAATCGCAATTAGCACATTTACTGTTAATACAGCAAAAACCAGCATAAATGGAGGCAAAACTTTTGTAATGTGTCCACCCAGAGTCATTACACTGACAGACACACAACAAACACACACACAACAGCGCTTCTGTTATAAAGTGATGGAGAAAGGAGCTCTTAATGTTGTTTGAAGTACAAAACAAACTCAGATGGGAGTTGTGATAGAAGGCAAGTATTTTTCAGTGTAAGGTGCATTTTAATTACTACAGAAGCATGTCAAGCCTTAATTATCACCAAAACAAAGAATGAGACATTTGTCTGCAAGCACTTTTCATGTGGAGTTCAAAGCAGCACTAGATGCTGGCGTTGACGTGATGACACAAACCATGCTGCTTCATGACTGCTATAATAAAGCGGATAGCCACAGTCTGCCGGCAGATTAATATTGTGGAGGATGAGAGTTTAAGAGATTTATTGCCCATTGCAATAAATATGCAACCTATGGGCAAACTGGTTTTTCAGTTAGTCAAACTCCCACTTAGACTTTGGGAAAAGTTTAATGTTAACTGGATTTATGCTTTTATTTTATTTTTGTGCATTTCTATATTCATACTGTGGAAGGCTTTATAAAGCATTATATTGTTACATATTTCTTTTTGTTTTCTTTCCTAAAATGAAAATAAGTACATTTTAACAGAAAAAGAAGTGTGTATATATATATATATATATATATATATATATACTGTCAAATTTCAGCACTTTCAAAATCTGCAATAAATTACAAAAAAGAATGCGATTAATCACGATTAAAATGTATAATCGATGAACAGCACTACATTTGATTCCACTGATGGTTAGGTTTAGGGTTGATGTTTGGGATTAGGGGGTAGAGTTAATAAATTATGCATTCTTCTCCACTGTATTACATCTTTTAGTGCTCAAAGCAACTCGCTTTACAACACGATTTTGGTGCCCCTCTGTGGTCGTTTCACCCAGAAACTGGAGCTCACTCGTGCCCTTATGTTCAAAAACACCTCCCTAGTCGGCCACTCGGGGCACTTTTGGTAATCACAGACTGAGTTTAGCTAAAAAAAAGTAACTTTAATGTTTCACTTTAAGTGGAACACAAAAGGAGTTATTATCAAAATGTCAAAGTAGACTAAAACATCTTACACATTAAGGGATAATTCACCCAAAAACATCAACATCATGCACTCACTATCATGTTGTTCTAAACCTGTATGACTTTATTTCATCCAGGGGAACACAAAAGGAGATTTTTATTTCAATACAATGAAAGTGAATGGTGACTTATACATTCTGGCTAACCTCTTATTTTGTGTTCCATGGAAGAAAGACAGACATACAGGTCTGGAACAACATGAAGCTGAGCACATTTTTGGGTGAACAATCTCTTTAATTCATTCATTTCTATGCTGTTCTAAGTGATTTGTTTCCTTTTGTAATGTCTTATCTTGCCTAAAAAGATCAAAAGGGAGCATGACACCCCTGGATCATGTGAATATACATGCGTGCAAACTACATACAAACATTTACATTTATGCATTTGGCAGACGCTTTTGTCCAAAGCAACTTACAGTGCACTTATTACAGGGACAATCCCCCCGGAGCAACCTGGAGTTAAGTGCCTTGCTCAAGGACACAATGGTTGTGGCTGTGGGGATCGAACCAGTGACCTTATGATTAACAGTTATGTGCTTTAGCCCACTACACCACCACCACACCTGCTGTTTGAAACATGTGAGGGATAACAAAAGCTGAAGGAAATGGGATCTATCCAATTGTTTTCATAACTGTAACCCTGGAGATAACTGAGCTCAGTTTGACTGTAATAGTAGACAGAAAAAGCTGCAAATGACATTGTGAAATGAGCTCATTATAGAGCAGGATTAAGCGGGTGCTGAATGGGGAGCATTTCCTCTGTGTGTTGAGGTGTTGTTGTTGGAGGCCTGTGGATGGCTGTCGTTTGAAATATCCTTTTTTCCTCTTGCAGACCTGACTCTTGCTCCAGGCCCATGACTTGGATTTTGTTTGGATCAGTTTTTTTGGATCTCAAGTTGAGGTCCATAGGTACGTTTTTGGGGCACTGGGAAACGCAGGATAGGGTACAACAAGGCCAAAGGCACACCTTAAGGAAAATCAAGATGAAAAAAAAAATATATATACATATATATAATTATTATTTTTTTTTTTTTATAGAATATTGATAGAGCAACATCATTTGTGTGAAAAATAATAACAAGATTATTTTGATTAAAATTTATTTTTAAAAGAAAGTTGCAAGGAAGTCTTTTACCCCACACTTGATGTGATAGTGATATTGTGTAAATATAGGGACAATAGATAGGGCAACATTTGTCAAATAATTTTGAGACATTAAGATGCTTTTTTACATTTGTTTTAAATAAAAAAGATAATGTTTATTCAAAATAACCACTTCAGAAAATATTTCCTGTTAATTTCAGTTACATTTGGCATCTTAAGTATTCTATAAACAAATTAATCTCCATTGTGACTGGATCAGTCAATGTGAGACCACTTTGAACATTTTTCAGAAAATCTATTTGTCCCACTTAAAAAACAATGTGTCTTATGGGGGGGCTTTAGCCCCTGCAACAGGGAGATACTGTCCTGTCATTATTGGATAGTTATTTAAAAACTTTTGATTTAATCACCTTGATGTAATACTTATAAATTATAAACAAGTATTTTCTCTCAAAATAAATGTGATAATTTAATGGTTTCTCATTGCTACATAAATGTGCAACATTTGAAAAATGATTATATAGTAGATCAAATTACCTCAAAATAAAACTTTAGCAAATCGCATGGATCAGGATGCAGTGTATAGTGACAAACAGGTGTTTAAGAAAGTACTGTAGGTGGTTTTTGTTGCTGTTTAATTTTTTGGGAGAAAATAAAATCAAATGGGCCTTTTAGCCCAGGAGCCCTTTAGCATTGTACCCAATTCTCTATTAATACAATTGGAATAATAAATAAATTAATACAAATATTTTTCTACCATTCAACAGGTTTGGAATTGGGTCAGAGTTTCTTTAAACAATGTGGCACTGCAAAAGCCAACAGAAAACAGCTGCTTTTAAGCAGACTGTATTTTATTTACACTGGTGCAGTGTAGCGGTTAGAGATCTGTGCTGATAAACAAAAGGTTAGAGGTTTAAACCCCACCAGAGGTCATCAACGAACTATCACCATTGTGCTCATAAAAGGAACTTGAAACCAGTTTGCTTCAGGGCAACCATCTCTGTAATAAGTGTACTGAAAGTCAGTTTAGTTAATGTTATGTAATCTACTTCAACTTCCAAAAAAGTTCCAAGGCAACACTGATCATTACAACATGTCCTCTAACGATGATTGAAACAATTAAAAAATTAAGGATTGACCCAAATATAACACATTAAGATTTTAAGACAAGCTGGTTAAACCCATAGTATCTTTATGTATCACTTCACCCATTTTAATATTCTTAGCTTCCTTGTAAGTGCGCCCACCTCCGATGCCAGTTTGAATCCCATTCGGATTGGGTCAAGCAGGACCAGTTATACATTCTCCAATGTAATAGGGCTGTTCAGCTTTTTAAAATTAGGTCTGTGGTAAACATTACTTGATGATAGGTGGACATTTGTTCTACAACATAAATAACACACCGCCATACCTCAAATGTGAATTTTGAAGCCGTATTGAATTACATACTAAAAAAACAAAAAACACGGCGGCTTCAAAATTCCCGTTTGAGGAATGAAAGTGTGTTATTTATGTTGTAGAACCAAACATTTTCACGTGTTGCAAAGTAATGTTTACCACAGATCTTATTTAACTCATAAGTTTAATAACCCACAGGAAAATTCAGAGGAAACCCATGGCGATTTAGACTTCCGGGTTCGCTTAAACTAGAGGTCATGGCTGACCAGATAAATAATGATGTTCCATTCAACTAGAAAAGTAACATTTTCCAACTTCCTACTGGGAAAACTGCAATGCAACGCCACTTGAAATCGTAATTCCAATTTGGAAAGTCTGCCGAGATTCAGGTGCGTGACGTCACACAATCATGTCGGCACCCAGGAAGATACAACATAAGTGATAAACATTCACTTGTATTAAAATAATATCGATAAATGAGTCAAAGTTCCTACATGACATGATATTAAAGCATGTTTAACAAACATTAGGAGAGTAGCAGGTGATCAAAACATGGTAAATAATACTATTTTTTGATAATCGAACACCTAAAGCACAAATGCTAGTGTTGCAGATGGTTTATGAACTGGGTTGTTAGGTCCTAGGTTTGACTGTCACCAATGATGTCTCCTAACAGTTAGGAGACATCATGGTGACAGTCAAACACCTGCTAAGCTAACAGGAGTGTTGCAGTTTTGTTTCCTTAAATGTCATCTTCTGAGCATCTGGCAATGGAATGCATTGAAGGTTGGAGATCAGAGATATCAAGTGGAATATCCCACATCCGATTTGAATGAAACGCAGCATAACTTCCATCACGAAAAAACCCCAAAGAGCTTTCTGGACCTTCTTGTGCTGCAGATGGCGCTGTTCGTCAAATGGGCGCCAATTCAACACTTGCAGGAGGCAGTCAGTTATTCATCAAGTGTATGGGATGAAAGTGATGGACGAGAGCGCACATGTAAAGAAATAAAACAATTTCCATAACATTGATTAAACATTTGAATGACGTAGTTTAGGTTCTCAGATTAACATAAAGCCAAAATAGTCCTATAAACTAACATAAAAACTAGGGGTTTCAAGGAGACATTTATATTTACATGTTAACCATTGTTCCCTCGAAAATACTACAGTTACCACAGTTATAGCCCTTAGCCTATGCATATTAGCACAATATTAGATTTTTGATGTAAATGAAAACATTGCTGTAGTGGATAGATGTTTTCTGAAGTTGTTTGTCTTCTGAAATTTTTGGAAAGTTGTTTTATTTTTTCCCCCATAGTGTGTCTAATATCAGGTACCACAGTTTCTTTCTTTGTAACAGCCATTGCAGCCTACTAAAAACAGTTAGTAAGACATTTTATTAGGGTGAACTGCCTGCTATGCTAATATTAAAGATCAATATAGATAAGAGTCACTTGAAATATAAACCTTAATCCACTTGTAAAATGGTTTAACATGCAACAAAATGCATCTTTCCCATTTTATTAGCAAGTTAGCTCACATATAGTTATTGTCAACAGTATGAAGTTAAATAACCTACTACTATTTTACATACATTTTAGTATGCAAATTACATTATTAGTATTACATTAATTGAAACGTTCCATTATTTTTAAAGTTTATTTACAATACGTTTATGGTCAAATGCATACACTCTCACAGACTCTCTTGCAAGTAGCAATGATGCTATTTGTAGTTCTATATGCAGGGTGATGGACATTGCCTTTTTGTAAGTGTTCTTATGTGTGACAGGGGGAGAGCTGTTTTTTAAAGATAATAGAAGAGAATCATTTTTAAGAAATGTTTACTTTGGAATGGAAAGAGGATGCCACTGTGTGTCTCATACTTTTGACTTCTGCCACAAAAGGTTTTGTTCTCTTGTACTCTAAAATAAGAAAACAGTCCAGAAGAGATGAGAGGACATGGACAAAGGCACCATGGATGGAAGGAGTTTCTTTAAATGGCAGAGTTCAGAGGTATCAGGATTCTCTGATGCAGGTCTTCATCAGAACACAGAATATCTCTACTGTAAAGGTCAGTGCCTACATTGTTGCCCTCTAAAGTAGTAAAAAAGGGCCTTCCCTTCATCTGACATGGTGTAGGGTTAGTGTGAGTGCCTCCTCTGGTTTTCACAGTTTCTACTGTGCATCTGTGATTCTAAACTCTGGTATGACAATGAATGGATGCTACCACGTCCTAAGATACCTTCTTCCAGACAGCTTTACTGTCTAAGAGAGCCTTTTTAGGCCATCAATCATCTACACTAGTGGTTGACCAATATGGGTTTTTAATGTCCGATGCCGATATCCAGAGTACAGGGTGGCCGATAGGCCTGTATATCACACAATTTAATATAGTAAATAACAAATATAAAATTGCTCAAAATAAATAAATAATAAACACTTATTTAGCACTATATTTACTCAATTTCAATCAAAACTAAATTATATATATATATATATATATATATATATATATATATATATATATATATATATATATATATATATAGTATTTTAAATGGTATATAGGTTCTTTAGATTTCTGTTTAGTCATCAAATTTTAGTAATTTATTTGCTCATGAAGAAATTGTTAATATATTAGGAAGAAGGAAATACAGTACACACACTAGTCCAGCAATTGTGGATGGCAAGTCCACATTAGCAATCACATTTACTCAAAAATATTGAATCAAATCAATTGTACTTACAGCTCATAGTGAATAAGAGATTTACTTGTAGCACACATGAAGCGCTTTTACCTGGGGCTGCATCTGAAAACATTGGCAGCTGACTTGCTACCTTTCTGCCTAATTAGTTAATAGCTTAACTGACATCTCTTTTAAATGAATGGACATCTTAAGGAAACTGGTTTCAGAACAGTTTGAAAAGCACCTTAATTTCATCGTACCTCCGTGTACAGCCTCAGGCGGTAGCCTTTTCCTGGTTTCGGATGCAGCCGAAATTATGTCTTTATTTACTCACACTCATGTCATTCCAAAACTGGTTGCTGTTACTTTTTAGTGGAACACAAAATCTGAAATTTTAAAGAATGTACACTTACATTTAAGGACAGTTTCTAGTGACCACAGCTGTCAAGCTCCAAAAAGGACCAAAAATATAAGAAAAGTAGTCCATATGACTTGTGCTCTATTTTCCAAGTGTTCTTAAACCCTACAAAAGCTTTGTGTGAGGATCAGACAGAAAATTGTCACTCTGACTGAATTTCTCAGACCAGTTACATTTTAAAAGTGGTGTATATAGACACATTGCAGCAGGTTTGAGGGCAAAAGCCATTGGTTTTTATGTGTCGTAACCGAACATGGCATGCCAGTTTGAATGAGAATAACATTTAAGAGCTGCAGAGGAGGGGAAGTTTATCGGTGAATAACAGCATAAATTTCAGTCTGTTGCTCATACAAAGCTATTGTATAGCTTCATGAAGTGGGGAATATAGGGCATGAAAGTTATAGACTACTTTTATAGTGATTTAGTTGTGCTTTTTCTTTTCATCATCATTTTGGAGCTTAAAGGGGTCATATCATAACGAATCAAATTTTCCTTGATATTTTAACATTGTAACAAAGTTCAATAAAAAAGGAGGAGTCGAGAACCAGCTTGACAATATACATAATAGTTTAATAATACATTGATTGCCTCTGATTGTCTTTATCCCTCTCAGGCTTGATCAGCCTGATTAGGGGTGGGTGTGCAGCATCATGGGCTGGCCTGGCCCTCCGCCCTTTCAAAAACATATAAGTCTATCTGTTATAAAAACATACTATACATTTCAGAACTCAAAATGTAATCCCCAATGCAATAAAAGCATTTATTGAAACCAAGCTGCAAAAATGCCTCATTCTCTACTTTCATGACTACCCTAACATACCCATTGAGGTATGTTAATTTAAAAGCTCAAAAACATTAACGCCTACTTAAAAGCATTGCACCCTTGGCCCCGCCCACTGGTGCTTCAGTTCTTACTCAGAGAGAGCACCAACACATACTTTTAAACCATTTATTTGTGTTGTTGGCAGTAGTATCACCAGTGAGAAACAGATCACAAATTTTTAATAACTTTTTTCAATACATTTTCTTTTTTACTATCAGTCACCACTTTCACATTATTCTTCTTTTGATTTTGCTGATTTATATTCTTCATGCATATTGCCACCTACTGGGCAGGGAAGAGAATTTATAGTAAACAAACTTAAATGTTGATCTGTTTCTCACACACACTTATCATATCACTTCTGAAGATATGGATTTAACCACTGGAGTCTTATGGATTAATTTTATGCTACGTTTATGTGCATTTTGAAGCTTCAAATTTTGGTCACCATTCAGTTGCATTGTGAGGACCTACAGAGCTGAGACATTTTTCTAAAAATCTTTGTTTGTGTTCTGCAGAAGAAAGAAAGTATTACACATCTGGGATGGCATGAGGGTGAATAACAGATAAGATAATTTTCATTTTTGGGTGAACTATCCCTTTAACAGGCATAGACTAATTGACATTTTTGGGTGAACTGTTCCTATAACAGTATATGTACATTGTCATCACTCTTGCAGCCTAAGGTCTATTGGGAGAAAAATGGAGAAGGTGGGAGGAGGGAGAAGAGGAAGTGGAAAAAGTGAAATAGGTGAAAAAGTGTCTGGCATTTCTCGGATCTGCCTAAGCCTGGCAGAGTCTTCACCAGGGGGCAACGCTATGTCTCTGGGGTCTCACATATTTCTTTCACACTCTCCTTTGGTCTTTCCCTTCCACAGCCCCTCAATATCCCTCTGTCTCTCACCCCGTGGTGCCGTACTTGATCTGGATGAAATTTCAGCTGGGTATGAGGGAATGGTTCACAGAGTTTAGCACCTTTTTTAACATAGGCAAAATAAATGACTTCTCCTAATGCTCTAATTGGCGGTGGTTTGATGATCAGGTATCATGGCCTTCAGGCATGAAGCACCTCGTTGTTTTCCCCTGGCCTGATGAAAGATCCCGTCTGTACTTCTTAATGTCTTGACTTTTACTTTTTGACTGTTATATACTTCTAGAAATTAATTTTTTCCTCGAAGAACAAAGCTGAGAATTTTTAAATATATAGTCCAAGCAGATCTCTCTTTTCATTACCTGACCTGCGAATAGTTGGATGGGAGTATGTACAAAAGGAGTGAGGAATTAGAAAGACTTTTTTTTTTTCAGTGGTTTGAGGTAGGAGTGTGTGCATACATTTTTTTTCAGAAAGAGTGTTTATTTGTGTTAAACACATTTAGAGCGCACCGGTGTATGGAGGCATCTATGATCCTTAGTTAATCTTCTCTCTACTGCGTCTCATCTTTCTTCCAGTCTCTCACTCTTTGTCCATTCACCCTCACTCAAAAGCATGGCTGTATTGATATTTACAAACTTCTTGTCCCAGAGACAAAAGTGAACACAATCCTTTTAGCCTTTTATGACATATTTCAACCACTTTGTAAACACGTACTCTGTTTTGAAGCAGATGTGGATTTCTCAGCTAATTAATTAGTGTTCAGAAAAAAAGTGTTTAATAACCCTTGAACTTAAAATTAATAAGTTAATGTTGATAAATCGTAATCATTAATACTAATGTAACATTATACTAAAATAATACCAGTCAGCCTAACAGATCAGATACGCAGAGTCTATTTTTATTTAATATGCTTACAAATCCAATGTGGTTGCTTGGCAACAACCTTGGCATGTAGGTCTGATACTTTCCATGAATTTATGCAGCAGAATTTGATTGGACAAGCGGTCATCCAAGAATGCTGATATTTAGTATTCACCTTATTCAGCCTGACCCCTTTTTAACTTCCTGTTTGTATTGAAGCTACTGAGAAGAGTCGATTAAAATTAATTACACGTGAGAGCACAAAGTATTTTTCACCAAGAGTTGATGCTGTGAGTGTACAGCACCTCTTTACCACGTGAAAATGCTAGTGAGGTATAAATGTTTGTTTTTACCAAACCCAGACAGCTATGACGCACTGCACTTTTTCATAATAAAAGTGTTTCACTGTTATACGTGTAATTCTGCTTAATTCTTTAGGGTTTAGACTTGTTAATTTGTGTTAAAATGTCTAGTTGACATGAAATTTTAAACAGGACAGTTCATATTATTTTACAAGTTCATGACATTTAAAGGAAAACAAATTAATTTTTAAAATTAATTTTTCACCGCATGTGTATGTGTGTGGGTGTATAAATATAACAGTACCCCTTCAACACCTTAACATTAAAAAAATCTGCTCACCTTATAGGTGCAGTATGTAACAATTTTCATGAAATATTCACCCTTTTTTTTGCCAATGTGTGATTGGCTTGTAACGCATCTTAAAAAATTAGCCCTTCCCAGACTTCCTAGGTTGCCTATTAAAGTCTGTAGACTGATTTTCATGTGAAGGGAGTGGGTCGCTTTTGCCAGGAAAATCCAAAGGATGTGACGTTTATATGCGCTCCCGAGAGCCTTGCCACTGTGCTCCTCTTCCGCTACTCAGCAGTGACAACAAACTGCAACACTAGGTATCATTATCATTGTTATCAAGATGGAATCCAGCAAACAGCCGGCTACCAGCACAACACCAGCTCCTAAACAAACTCAGAGTAAGCCAAAAAAACATTTATCTACTGAATCCAGTCTGTCTAAATCCAGTCTGTCTGGCGAAAACTAGAGTGAACATCGGCAGGGCATTTGATTCCTGGAGGGACCCATTCGATTTTGGGGATAACGTGACCTGAATTGGCGTTCTTCTTATTGGACAAGTAAGCTTACATAACTGCAAAGCATGTGAAATATAGAGTAATTTTAGCTAAACTATAATAACACATGACATGAATGCTAGACAATGTTCAAGATAAAGCAAAAAGACCCATTCATTAGTGTAACGTAACTTGGTTATACAGAAAATATTTACATTTTATTATTGTAAAAGCACATCGATATGTCAAAATGACAGTTGTGAAGGAATAACATCAATACTGAATTGTGTCAACATATTTATAATGTACAGTCTATTTTATAAACAGCTACTGTCATCATCCACTAAATTTAGCTAACAGCAATTGATAAATCTGGCTAGCTATCTAACGCCGATCTAGGCTATCGTATAAATGCACTCAATTTATCATGCAAAGAAAAGAAATTACTTCAAACTACAGTCTCGCATAGTCAGGCCTATATCCACACTTTGTTTTAGCCCTGTTCCAGCACTGGAGAGTCATATACTGTATAATATAAAGTCTCAAAGTTTGTAGTAAAACAATCGTAACTGTGTAATTTTAATTATGCTACATCATCTGTCAGCATGATGTTGGTGAATCACGTTGTCCTTTTGTAGCTTACATCAATACTTTATTTGATTCTTTCTGGATCACGTCCCTATGGAGTGTGCGCGTAATCATGAGCAAGAGGTAGATGGCTGCAGTTCACTTAATGGCCACAGGTGTCATTAATATCAAGGGTTTCTGAATCTTACATACTGCACCTTTACGTTTAACAAGGTGGATGAATGACACGAGATAACCAGAGGTGTCGAACAGAGATATTTTTAATGATTTTGTGTTGTCACTTGGAGCACAGAGGCATATCAGTAGGTCCACAGCGTGAAGGTAGGATCTTGTGTATTTATGAATGAAGTACTCTTATTTTAAAAACTTCCCACTCTGCTTCCAGTTCTTATGACATCCCCTGAACACTTTAAAATACTAATGATAACCTTTTGGCAACTCTACAACCTGTCAATCCACTTCGCTAGCAAATTACACTTGGACATCAACACCACAGATATCTATATAGAACCGGAAGATCAAAGACAAAATGTTCAAGATGTCTGCGCGCTAGTTTCTCTGACACGTAAGGTGAAAAACAGCACTGGGACGCTTCACTGATTGTATCACTCCACTTTGGCACATATTTTGCTTATTTGCTTAGAGTCAAAATAGACAAAATAACCGGCTATAATGTGGCTAAAATGTATATATATACTATTGTATAAAAGCAATATCACACTCAAACTGTGCTGTTTTACGGCATATCAATGTGTCTGTGATTACTTGATGCCTCATACTGATGTTCAGTACAACAGCACTCTTGCTTATGAGATTTCATATTTCTCTTTACTTTGAAAATAAGGATGTCTGAGATGTAAAGGTGTTTCATGCATGATGGATGATTTAAAGTCTGTGGAGAAGAACTACTGTAGATCTTAAGAGTAAGTTGTCTGTAACAAGGAGGCAAAACAGATTATCATACAATTTTTTTATGGCCTTGAGTTGAAAGAACTGCATCTGAAAAATGCCTTTTATTTATTTTGATGTTTTTTCTTCTTCTTCCTACTCTGGTAAAGGCATTATATTGATGCCAGACCTTTTAATCTTTGCCAGGATGGGTCCATGACGCTGCTTGCTTGTAAATCAGTGTTAGTAAACTGAATTAACGATCAATGAATCAAGCCTGCACACTGTGTCCTGACAGTCTGGGCCACTGCCCAACACCAGGCATGATCTACAGCTGAGCTATTATTTGCATCCAACTACAAAACAACTATTTGCTCTTTTTTTATATTTATGGAAAAGATATCTGATTGTCATGAACCATTGTTTTCTCATTAAGTTAAGTGAAGTTTTGTCTTTTTGTTTTTGTATCTATTTTGAGATTATGTGACTGATTTGTCTACTGTTATATTTCAAACACTTGCGAATGTACCAGGCATTACCTGGCAATACCTCCAATTCACCACATTGTTGAATGAAA
>NW_026266688.1:0-25000 GCF_025860055.1 Xyrauchen texanus | reverse complement strand
GATATATGATGTCACAGTATCTGTGAGCTTGTCCATTTTGGTGTCTGCATTCTAAAAACACTCCAATCAGTGCAGTCAAAGCAGGCTTGAATTTCCAGCTCTGCTTTATTGGCCCATCTCCTTACAGGTTTAGCTGATTTTAGTTTCTGCCTGTAGGTTGGAAGAACATGAACCAGACAGTGATCAGAGAGTCCCAAAGCTGCTCTAGGGACAGAGCGATATGCATCCTTTATTGTTGTGTAGAATTGATCCAGTATATTTCTGTCTCTGGTGGGGCATGTGATGTGATGTTTTTATCTGGGCAGTTCATGTGTGAGGTTTGCTTTGTTAAAATCCCCAAGAATAATAATAACTGAGTCTGGGTACTGTTGTTCCATGTCTGTGATCTGATCAGCCAGCTGTTGCAGCGCTGCATTCACACACACTTGTGGAGGAAAATAAACACTCACCAGAATTAACGAGGAAAACTCCCATGTTGAGTATAAAGGCTTACATTTAATAAAGAGCGCTGCCAAATAAGAACAGCACATCTTCTTTAATATTGTTACATCTTTACACCAACTTTCATGATGTAAAATCATGTTCCATCGCCTCTTGTTTTCCCAAGTTAACTCTGTGATACTATATGCTCTGAACAGCTGAAAGCCCGGCAGATGTAACGCACAGTCCAGAATGTCTTCACTCAGCCAGGTTTCTGTGAAGCACAAGGCAGCAGAGGTTGAAATGTCCTTGTTTGTACGGGTGAGGAAATGTAGTTTGTCCAATTTGTTAGGAAGAGAGATTCGCTAGATGAATACTCTGCAGCGCTGTTCCAAAGTCGCGCTGACGAAGCTTGACCAGCGTGCCAGCTCGTTTCCCTTGCCTGCATCTCTAAGGGTGTGTTCACACTTGTAGTTCGGTTCTCTTGGTCCTCTTGGTCTGGATCAAAAAAGAAAATTATACATTTAATCCTGGTTCGCTTAGCGTTCACACTGGCATTTTAAATGCCGAACCTAAAGATATGAAACAAAAGGCATTAGGAAAAATTCACAACCTGATTTGACAGCTTTTATGATGTATATTTTGTGATGGAACTTGCTGAACATTAAAAATTATGCTGGCTGCTGGGCTAAATGCGTTCATGGATTTATATATGTATATATGGTGGTATTTTTACCAGCTGAGTACAAACAAAGAGCTAATAAAATGTGTAAAGGAGTAAAAAAAAATGGCCAGGAATTCTTCCGTTGTACACACAAACGAAGATATACTGCATGGAAGGATGACGGCGTTTCCGACACCTGTACAGAACTATAATGGGCAACATAGTGTTACGATCCCCGTTGACTGCCCTGTGTTCTCTGTCTCATTAGTCACGTTTATGTCACGTTTCCTTGTTGTCTGCTCCGTGTTTTCCATTTCACCCGTCACCGATCCCTTTCCATGTCACGTTTTCCCTGTTGTCCGCCCTGAGTCTCACTGTCCGTGTGTGAAACTGCACTTCCCAGAATTCCCGGATCACACTCCCAGCCCTGATCACCGTGTTATTGTCCGCACCTGTCTGTTATTTTGTCATTATCTTGTCTGTTTATTTAAACCCCGCTTTCTCCCCTTCCCTTGGTCGTTCGTTGATGTTCCATGTCACGCTCTTGTCTGGTTTCACTCTCGCTGCTCGTGTTCCCTGACAGTCTGTCCGCTCTCTCGTGGTTACCCTGTTCCCTGTCTGTTCCGTCCAAGGTTACCCTGTTGTTCTCCGCCCTCTGTATCCTCCAGTTTTTGGTTTGCCTTTTCCCATTGTGGATTTTTGATTTGTTCCCGTGTTTGGTTTCTTTTGTTTTGTGTCAATAAAAGCCGCACTTGGATCCACACCCCCTTCTGCCTTCTCCTGTTTACACACATCACAACACATAGCTTCTATGATGAGAAGAAACAGGTATGCTTGTGGTCAGTATTAGGCAAATTAATTCCTGTTTTTGGTCCGTTTAGATGTCTTTGGTCCATGTTGCGTACATATATCAGTCGAACCGCACCAGAGTTTGTTTGGAAGCGGACTGAGACCCACTATTCAGGAAATCTCAGTCCGCTTGTTTGGTGCACACCAAGGTTCGGATGGCAACGTTTACACTTGTTCAAATGAACTGCACTAACAGAGCAATTGCACCTGAGTTCGTTTTAATTGAACCCAACCTGCCAAGTTTGAACAAACCATTAAACAACACAGCTGCGCCTCTGACTAAATGTCCAGCAAAGCATCCGAGTAGTCAAAAACCGGGAAAAGATTGTCTGGTATGTGCAGCAGAGTGTTCAGCAGTTCGTCTCTGGTAAAACTGATTGGAAAAAGATTGCTAAACACAGGACAAACAAATAAAAACTACAAAAGAATTGGAGAGCTCTACACCATGGCTGCCATCCATGGTGCCATTTTTATATGGCCACCAGGACAATGAATATGTTTGACTCGGAACATTCAATCTACTAACGCATTGCCACAGAACCGTTGAGTGAATTGTGCATCTCTCTAAATGCTGCGGGAGCACAACTGATGGCACGAACATGACAGACAATCCAACTAAACTAATCCACCAATCAGAACGTTCATTTCTGACACATTTGTGAAAAAGTGCAAATTTTTAATGCTCTTCGCTGTTGCTGGAAAACTGTCTCCCTTAAAGGTGCAATATGTAATATATTTACAGTACTAAAGCATAAAAGCATAAAATCATAATCGTAATATGTTATCAGAGATTTAGGAAACATGCTAAGTTGAAATACTGGCTTCTCTGAAAACAATGCTACAGCCAGTATATTCTATTTTGAAATGACCATTCTGGGCTGGAATTTCTGTTTGTGTTTTGGCCTGTGTGATCCTGCCCATGCCCATCTCCAAGTAGTATTTCCAGATTTGAAACAAGTTAACGGGCAAACACAGTGCACTGCAGCCATGGAAGCTAGCAATACATCTAGCTAATATGGGCAGAGTTATAAAAAATCCACATGAACTGGTTTATAATTTACAAACAATAAAAACATTGCAAACGTATACATTAGCTTATCAACTTACAGTGTAAGGCTTGTTGCTTGCCTTTGTCAGTTTGCTCGTTCTTGTAGAGTGTCCTCAACCTTGCAACCCGTTTGAGCTTCAAGTCTGCGGAGGAGGGGCCAGGGGAGACAACTCTCTCCAATATTTTGAATTTTGACTGCAGTACCCATTTTAAATGCTTAATGTCAATGTTACATTTTGCACCTTTATATAAAATTAATTTTTATTTATTTATTCATTTCCTTTTACTGCTGTTATTGTTGCCATTTTCTTGTGATATCAAATCATTTTAATTTATATTTCTAAGTAGGAAAACATTTTCACTATACACAGAAAATCACATTATAGTATACAAATAAACATTCATTCTTAATTAGGATATATGGTAAGACAAGATAACGTTTTATGTATGTATTCGTTTATTAAATAGAGTCATTATAAAGTATTGACATTTTTCAAAGTAGCCTTATGAAAGGAACATTGATGACACCTATTAATTTAAATAAATATTTAACATCAGGTTACCATACCATGGTTCTTATTAGTGAACTGTACACCGTGCCAGCAAGAAACTTACCCTGATATACCTTTTGTAAGTTTGTGTGGGACAGTAATTACAATAGCCAATATTCTATTTCTTTATGAAAAAAAATTATAATTCTTAAACATTTTATATATGTACTGTATATAAATGTAAATATATTATTATAAATATAGTTTTAGAGACCGGGTGCATGTTTTATTTTATTTAAAAAAAAACATTGATAAGAGAATACTATGGATTGTATGTAGGTTTTCATTTTCAGCTGGAACCTGAATAACAAAACTATGTAAAACTTTGAAAATATTTTGAATGATTCTACTATTTTTCATAACAGTTATATCTTGCATCAAAACAGACACATACTGAGTAAAATTCATGTCAAGTTGACCACTGCATATTTGTTTTATAGCATTTCTATTTACGCCATGGCAAGCTGATGTGTTATAACAGGGCATTTTGCGACACGGGGTGGGAGTTGACTCATGATCAAACATGCTGACTCAGTGTGAGTTCACATTGAGGAGAACAACAGCCATTTAAGTGTTACTTGGAGAATGTTTTTAATTCAGTCTCAGCTTGCTGTTGGCTGTCATAAAAACTCAAAAACTCATCAAATCACACCTCTAGAATATTCTTACTTAGCAATTTTTTTTTTAATCTTTAGGTTGGGCAACTGGTTGTCTCTTCACAGGGGTAGGGGCGTGAGAAGATTCCTGGGTGGTGTACAATGAAAATCTAGGTGGGAAATGCCCCCTATGTCCCCCCTTAGACCCAGCCATGCTGCAGAGCTGTATTGCACTGAACTCTTATTATGACTGAGGCAGATGAGAAGCGCTGGTTGACCAATCACATTTCAGGTCTATGAACAATTGACATGAGAAATTAAGCAGTTTTCTCAATTTCTTTGAAATAGAAAACAACATTTAAAGCAAAATGTATATATATATATTTTTTTTTTTAATTTTGAAACAATAATCAAATTAATGTAATCATATCTACAGAAATTCTCATTATTGGCTTCAAATCTGGATAACTAAAGTCCAATCCCTATATTCATATATAACAAAAATTTAATAAAAAGCATGTTTTCATTATCTTTTGTCTTTCAACAATGACAGTTTAAGCACATTTGTTGAACTGACAAACAGCAAGTTCTTGTTTGATTTTATATTTACAAATGTTCAGTAAAGGAGTTTTTCTTGGTACTTAATACATTTTAAATGAATGATTAGATTTTCAGCAAAATATGCAGTTATTAAACAAAAAGTAATCAAAGAGTAATCAGATTAGATCTGTTTGGATTTAGATATGACATAAAAAGGGTTATCTAAAGATTATGTTGTTGATTACAATTTGTGTAATTTGTAATTAGTACTGGATTACATTTCAGAAGTAATCTACCCAGCACTGTATGTGAAAATACCATTATCTGCAGTCATTCACAAGCCGATGTTGTACTTAATGAAAAACTTCTTCATCGCTGGCAAACATGGGATTCATTTCGGCATTGTTTCCCAACCCTCACAACCACTATAACCTTTCATAATGTGCACTATTTCAGCTATCTTTGAGAATGACTGAAATTGTATTGATCAAATTGCTACCACTTTTTAAAGTGAAAAATATAAACCTGCAAAAATAATGTTTAATGACATATTGAGATCTTTGTTCATGTCATATAAAAGTGCATATTGTGTGTACTAGAAAATGTTGGGTTAGATGTTCATCAACAAATCAATCAAGTCCAAAAGATGCTAAATAAGAGTTTTATTTAGTATTCATTTGACATTTTCGAAGACGTTTTTGGAAGTGTTTCACTCTGCAACCTCTTTAACCTGAAAAACATTTGTTTTGAAATTGAACAAATATATAATTAGTATAAATTTAAAGTTAAAATTGAGATATTAAACTAAAGCTTTAAAGCTGTGGCAAGTATGTTTTAAAATACCTCAGAAATGAAATATTTCAGTAAGAATTAGAACTGATATATCATATAAATTACCTTTCCAGCATCACGGCTCTTGACTCTGAGCTTGTTGACCTGAGATTCAGCAATGTCAGCGCGCTCCTCAGCCTCCTCCAGCTCATGCTGTGACTTCCTCAATTTGGACAGGTGAGTGTTGGCTTGTTCATCCTACAACGTCATATATATATATATGTATACAAGACACAAACAATGTGAAATGTACCGTTTACCATTTTCAAATTAGATACTCACAGCTTCTTCAGCCTGCCTCTTGTAAGACTTGACCTTCAGCTGAAGCTTGTCAACCAGATCTTGCAGTCTGCTGATGTTCTTCTTATCCTCCTCAGTCTGCAGGTAATAAACATACATTAGACTAGAATATAATAAGAAAACTGTTATCTGAAATTTTATAACATTTTCTTTACCTGGTAGGTGAGCTCCTTCACTCTCCTCTCATATTTGCGAACACCTTTAACAGCATCAGCTCCACGTCTCTGTTCTGCCTCAACTTCAGTCTCAAGCTCACGGACCTGAATTATAGATATTACTAAACTTATTTCACTCAATAAATTAGGTTTACACTATCAAACACAAAATAATCAGTTTTATAGGATGATACACACTTCACAGCACCCATATTTATAAGATTATGAACAATAAAGGCAAGCGTACTCTTGACTCCAGTTTCTGAAGTTGTTTCTTTCCTCCCTTCATGGCCAGATTCTCAGCCTCATCCAGACGGTGCTGCAGGTCCTTCACTGTGACTTCCAAATTTTTCTTCATCCTCTCAAGGTGAGCACTGGTGTCCTGCTCCTTTTTGAGCTCTTCTGCCATCATTGCAGCCTTTTGGAAATCACAAATTCCACAAATTTGCATTAGGTCTAAATATTTCAGTGTGCAGATTCTTGAGACGCTTCTTAATTCTTCAATTACTCACATCAGTGATGGCCTTCTTGGCCTTCTCCTCTGCATTTCTGGCTTCCTGTAGAGTATCATCAACTTCACTCTGGATTTGAACAAGGTCAGCTTCAAGCTTCTTCTTGGTGTTCATAAGACTTGTGTTCTACAAAATGGATAAGATAATTCATTTTCTTTATTAACAACACTTTCAATTACCTTAGTTTCAATCTACAAAAACAACAACAACTATAATATGCTCTTACCTGAGAGTGCAGCAGTCCAACACGCTCACTGACATCCACCAGCTCTTGTTCAGCCACTTTGCGGCCTCTCTCTGTCTGCTCCAGAGCAGCTCTCAGCTCCTCAATCTCAGCCTGCATCAGAGTGTTTCTGCGCTCTACCATGGCCACCTGCTCCTTCATGTCTTCCTGTCCTCTCAGGGCATCATCAAGGTGCAGTTGGGCATCCTGTACATCACATTTTTTGAGGGCTCACTGATTAGTTTTTGCGTTTAATTTTTGTGTAGCATACTCATTTACACACTTATACAACTGAAAGCCAGAGAGAGGTCACATACCTTCAGTTGTCCCTGAACATTCCTCAGCTGTTTCTGGGCCTCAGCAGCCTGGCGATTGGAATGGCTCAGCTGAATCTCCATCTCATTAAGATCTCCCTCCATCTTCTTCTTGATTCTCAGGGCATCATTTCTGCTCCTGACCTCAGAGTCCAGCGTGCTCTGCATGGACTCAATAACTCTCAGACTGTTCCTCTTGATCTGTTCCATCTCCTCATCCTTCTCTGCAAGCTTCCTGTCAATTTCACTCTTGACCTGGTTTAGCTCAAGTTGGACACGAAGGATCTTAGATTCCTCATGCTCCAGGGTGCCCTATAAAAGGTGAAAAATATTTTTTTTTATTTCATAATGAAAACATTCAATAACATTCAATAACAGGACAGGATAGTGCTAATAGTGTATTTAGCAAGACTTACAACAAAATAATACCTATTAATCTTCAGTTCAATTATCTTCATATACTCACTTCAGCCTCCTCCAAGGCGGTCTGAATCTCAGACTTCTCAGTCTCAACAGCCTTCTTGGCCTTTTCCAGCTCATGAATGCTTTTACCAGTCTCACCTAACTGCTCTGTCAGATCTGAAATCTCCTCTACAGTAGAGAAATAAAATAGTATCAGTATATTATAAACAGTACACATTGAATTTCCAATACTGAATTAACACTGTAAGAATGTTTAAGTTAATAATTAATTCAACAATTGTGGTCTTACGCTGCAGGTTCTTGTTTTCTCTCTTGAGAGTGTCCAGCTGATCCAGACTCTCCTCATAGGAGTTTTTCATCTTGAACAGCTCAGTGCTGAGTGAGCGAGCCTCTTTCAGGGCACCTTCCAGCTCTGCCTGACCTTCCTCATACTTCTGCTTCCATTCTGCCAGGACCTTGGGGAAAGAAATTTCAGGCTCAGCTAACAATATTATTACTTAATTTGAGATGTAAGAGGAATTATCATATTACAGAAGCAGTCACATTTTTTACCTTGTCAAAGTTCCTCTGCTTCTTGTCAAGGTTGGCAGCCAAGCCATTGGCTCTCTCCACATCAATCATGAGGTCCTCCACTTCACACTGGAGTCTCTGTTTGGTCTTCTCCAGAGAGGCACATTTGGAGTTCACTGCCTCAATTTGTTCCTCTGCCTCTTGCAGACGCTGAGCCAGCTTCTTCCTGTTATGAATTTGTCAACATTAATCTTATGATGCAAACATTTTCACATATTGACAAGTGTTAATATACTGTATCAGCTCCTCTGATGTTCATACTTGGACTCTTCTAGCTCCTCTGTGCGCTGGATAGCATCAGTTTCATATTTAGTTCTCCACTGAGCAACCTCACTGTTGGCCTTAGACATTCCCCGCTGCAGCTCAGCCTTTGCCTCCTGCTCTTCCTCAAACTGCTCACGGAGCAGGTCACAGTCATGACGGGCTGACTGCACAGCATGAGCCAGAGCATTCTTGGCCTAGGATGCAAAGTCATGCTATTAGCTTTACTCTGCACAGGCAAATATGTGGTCACAATAATTTTGCTGTAATACCTTAACTTCCTCTTCAATTTGTCTCTTAAGCTCCTCAGTTTGTTGAGTGAAAGCTTGTTTGCCTCTGGTGAGCTGAGAAACTAGAGCCTCCTTCTCCTCCAACTGACGGCCAAACTCACCTTTTGAGATTTAGATTCACTGTGTCAGATCTATATCAGTTAATTTTTAACAAACTCTATGGAGGCAGGTTTTTTATTAATCAGTATGTTTGATTCTACTAATAAGCTAATAATTCTCAACATACTAATAATTTGTTCATTGTTTTCATCTGTTACCATTTTCAGTTTGAAGTCTTGCTCTTTGAGCACTGAGGTCATTTAACTGGCGAATGTTCTCATCGTTCTTGGACTTAATTTCACTAAGTTGGTCCTCAAGTGTGCGGCACATCTTCTCTAGATTGGACTGCAAATACATAATCGTTAGATATTCAAAGAATCCTACACATTTGATTCATTTCTTTAGAAACACAATTCTTAACCTTTGCTTTGGCAACAGCCTCCATGTTGCTAGAGAGATCATCAATCTCCATTTTGTATTCACTCTTCTCCTTCTCAAGCTTCTGCTTGACGCGCTGGAGGTTGTCGACTTGCTCTCCCAGCTCAGCCACACTGTCGGCCTGCTTCTTGCGGAGGGCAGCAGCAGTGGCTTCATGCTGGAGGGTGGCCTCTTCAAGATCACGACGCAGCTTCTGGAATTCAGCCTCACGCTTCTTATTCATCTCAATCTGAACAGACGTTGCTCCTCCAGCCTCCTCAAGCCTCTCACTGATCTCCTCAAGTTCTCTGGAAAGATCAGCTCTCTGCTTCTCCACCTTTGCACGAGCAGCACGCTCAGCCTCAATCTCTTCCTCCAGTTCCTCAATGCGAGCCTACAGGGGCAAGTAATTAATTAATTTCTGATCTCTATTTTTTTTAAACAAATAACAATGTAACCAAAAAAAGTACCACAAATTTCAAAAACCTGAAGCTCCTTGATCTTCTTCTGGAGTTGAGCTCCAAGAGATTGTTCATCCTCAATCTTGCTGAGGAGCTGGCTTGTTTCAAAGTCTTTCCTGTGGGAGTTCAACAATAACTTGTTTGTATAACAATAACATACATAAAACAACATAACACAAACATAAAAATTTTAATTCAAATAATTTGATGTTTTTAATTACTTCTTCATTTTCTCATCTGATTGCTGCTTTTCATTCTCCAGGTCCATAGTGGTCTCAAGGGCCAATTTGAGGTCTCCTTCAAGCTTTCTCTTGGCTCTCTCAAAGTCCATGCGGAGCTTTTTTTCTTGTTCAAGGGATCCTTCAAGCTACGGGAAAACAATATATAAATGTTCAAAGCAAAAATTTAAATTTAATGAACTAAATTTAATTCATGTTGAAATGCCAACTCACATCATCAACTTGTTGCTCAAGCTTTGTCTTGGCTTTGGTCAGGGTGTTGACTTTGTCCTCCTCTGCCTGGAGATCATCCAGAGTCTGCTGATGTGCCTCTTGGAGGGCTTTCTTCTCCTTTGTAAGCTTGACAATGCTCTCATCCTGTCCTGCCATTTCCTCAGTCAGGTTCTTGACCTGAGTGATGTTGGATACTAAATTACTAACTTTTGTCCTAATTAATATTCTTTATAATCTTTAAAAAAATATTAGATGAACGATATAAATTAATTAATATACTGTATTAAACCAACTCAAACTCAAACCTTATTTTCAGTGGCATGTTTCTCCTTTTCCACTTTAGCCAAGGTGAGCTCCAGGTCATCAATATCTTTCTTCAGCTCAGAGCACTCATCCTCCAGTTTCCTCTTCTTGGCTGTGAGTTCAGCATTGATTTCCTCTTCATCTTCCAGTCTTTCAGTTGTCTCTTTGAGTTTAGCTTCAAGCTGGATTTTGTTCTTGATCAGACCCTCACACCTCTCCTCAGCGTCTGAGAGATTCTCACCTTCCTGACAGGAAAAAAGGATTTGACATATGGTAAAATTATGTATCATTTTTAAATGGAACCAAATTTCATCAAATTAATTAGTGCATACTTACAGAGGCTATTTGAAGCAGCAGATCATTCTTCTCTTGCAGCAGTGAAACCATCTTCTCCTCAAGCTCCTTCTTTTTGGCTTCAGCCTTGGCAAGACCTTCTTTGCATTTTGTATAGTCCTCTTTCATGTTTGCCAGCTCCTTCTCAGTTTCAGCACTCTTCAGCAGAGGCTTAATCTTGTAGTAAACCTTCATCCATGGCCAGTGTTTGACGTTCATGAATGATCGGATGTTGTATTGAATGGTGTAAATGGACTCCCTATGAATAATTTGTGATTAAATGTCATATATATTATAATATATTACACTGCTCTCTGAAATATTTAATTCTGATTTGTCAATGGCATGATTTAGCGGTCCCATTCACATGCTGTGACTTTATAGCTTGATGACGCTAGTCACTATACTAAAGGGTTATTCAACTACTTTCTTGAGGCGGCCAGATTATCCAGATGAAAACTTGGTGGGGGCCAATTTTTAACATATGTATTTAACAATTAACATGTTACTTAAAAAAACTGAGTAGACACATTTAGACCTGTTAAAGCCATCTCACAATATCAGCCTAAATAAGAAAAAAATGGTCATGTAAAAATTTCTAATTTACTTAAGAATGCATGTAAATTAAATTTTCTATTTTGAAAAAGAAAAAAAAGAGATAAAATGTATTTTCTTCAATTTTCTATATAAAGTATCATTCTATTCAGTGAGGAATAATATAGTCCTGCAAATATTGTGAATTTGCACATAATGGCCAGTGCAGGAGCAAGATTTTTGTGTAAGTAATCATTGGCATATAAAATCATAAAAAGGTCGGACGGTGAGACGAGGACCCGAGTCCTGTTATGATAGCTCAAAATGCTAATGCGTCCCGTATTCACATTACATTCAATACTTTATCGCGTTGTGGTTTCTCGTAACCAGTATGGGTTACTGCACCTTAGCACATCTCTTTGGGTAAGTTAAGCCAATGTCTGTATGCCCCAATGCCCTGTTTACCTTCCACTGTGAGAGTTTTGTAGGGCTGAAATATTTTATAAAACAGGCTGAACTCACATTTTTAGTAATTTTTATTTAAAATTCTGTTTGTAATGATCCTACGTGGCCTACGATCCAGCATGGACATCATTATTATATTAAATTTGAAGCGCCCTGGGAAGGCATTAATTATGCCGTTCGGAGCAAAGTATGTTTTCTCGACGTAAAACCTGACATATAACAACCGTTGCACACAGCAAATGACTGAGATGCATTAAGAAAAAAAACATTCCTACTTAAGAATGTGGTTTGGATGAGGCTTGTAAATCCCAAACAGATTTGACAGCGTCCAAAAAATTCTGATTTATTTTTTTTTGCAGTGTGAACAAGCCTAAGTCTATCCCTCATAGTCTTGTTGTCAATCCCATTAAAAATCAAAGATAGCGCTAGCGTGAATAAGGTTAAATTCACCGCTGATTGCTGAGGCTCATGCCTATGAATGTTAAGATTTGCACAGAGAGCTCTCTGGTATTTCAGATGGCAAGATAATTTGATCAAAAATCAGTTGTAGGGCCAGACAAAGATGATTGGCAGACTGTATTTGGCCCATGGGTTGCCAGTTGACAAGCCTGCTGTACTGTAAGTCAATAGGGCATTTCTACTGCTATCGCTTTAACAATATTGGCTAATCTCTACAAGTAAGCTTATAAATAATTTCAATTTAAATAAATGTTTAATGTACATTTATATATTCATTATTTATTTTGTAATACTTTTTGGATAATGAGCAGTCAGTTATTTTTTCAAAATAAACTCCAACAGAATTCAAAACCAGAGGATTAATTTAGCTGTTCAGCATTTTAATTCTTCTAAAATAATAGCATAATTTCAATGCCAATCTATATTTTATGTCTATTTATTTATTTATTTGGTTGTAAATAGCTGTGTAATAAGTGGGATAATGTACAGTCAGTCTTGAGTATCACAAAATAAACCCCTTCGGGTTAAAACAAGACCACTCTGCTTTGCACTGTGGTCCTGATTCCGCTGTCTGGGTTTATTTTGTGATAATGACAGGCTGACCGTAAATGATCCCTTATAATACTCACCTCCTCTCCATCATCTTCACAAACTCCCTTCTCATCAGATAACCACGGCAGAGAGCCTGAGTCATTGTGACCAGAACAGCCAATTTCTCATCACGCATCTCCTCAAGAACACCCAGAAGACCAGCTTTGAAGAACACCTGAATTCATGCATCAACAATGCAGAGTTTGTTAAAATTATAGCTGAAACAAACAGCATGGTTATTGAATCTTTGAATTGTTATAATGCAGAATATGAACCTTTGTGTGCCCAAATCTATACTCGTCATGATTAACATCGATGGATCCCAGGAGTTTCTCAGAGGCCTTCTTGTTGTCCATAAACTGTCCCTCGGGGATAACACTGGCATTCAGCACCTTGTATCTATGGAAGATATTTTTAAATGCTTCATATCTTAATACTGAGATAACCCTCCAACAGGAAGTAGTATTTTCATGCAATCCTATTTACCTCTGTTTGAAGTCACCATAGAGGATTCTGCTGGGGAAGCCTTTTCTACAGATTCTGATACCCTCCAATACACCGTTACATCTCAGCTGGTGGATTACCAGGAAGTTCTCCATGAGACCTATAAAGAACAGATTACATCAAGAGCTTTGTATATAAACAATTCACATTAAATAATCTGAAAGTCCTTCATTACTTTACCTGGAGTCTTGGACTCATTGGGAATTAGACAACGCACAAAGTGAGGATGAGTGCTCCTCAAGTTGGTCATTAGCTTGCCTAAGTTTTCCTGTTGAGGATAAAAAGTTCTAACTTTTTTCAAATACAGCAATATTGTTGTTTATATCAACTTCAACATCCTCTATACAAACCCTGAACTGGGAGGACACAGTCTGCATGGAGCCACCCTTCTTCTTGCCTCCCTTCTTGGTAGTGTCTTTACAAACATTAAAATTATAAGCCAATTTGCCAATTCAGATTAGCTCATTCAATCATTCTGTATTTTAAATATTCACTTGTAATACATGCACACTTACCCTCAACAACAGGTGGGTAGAGAGTAGCCAGAAGTTTGACCGAAGATTTCTGGTACAGCTGCAAAGCAGACTCATTCAATGGATCCTTGTTCTTGTCCAACCAGCCAGTGACATTGTAGTCCACAATTCCAGCATAGTGAACCAGAGAGAAGTGGGCCTCAGCTTTGCCTTTGGCAGGCTTTGGTTTCTGGAAGGCTTGGTTTTTGCCAAGGTGCTGATCATACAGCTTGTTCTTGAAGGAAGCGTCTGAAGCCTTGGGGAACATGCACTCCTCTTCAAGGATGGAGAAGATACCCATGGGCTATTTGTAAATGAAAGAAGAGTATTACTAATATTTCACATTTTGAGAACTGTAAATGATAAAGATTTTGAAGTAAGCTAGTGAAACCTTCTCGATGAGCTCAATGCAAGAAGCCAAGTCCATGCCGAAGTCAATGAATTCCCAAACAATGCCCTCCTTCTTGTACTCCTCTTGTTCCAGCACAAACATGTGGTGGTTGAAGAACTGTTGCAGTTTCTCATTAGTGAAGTTGATGCACAGCTGTTCCATGCTGTTATACTGGAGAGAGAGAGAGAGAGAGAGAGAGAGAGAGAGAGAGAGAGAGAGAGAGAAACATTTACCGAACACCAAATTTGAGTCAACTTTCATTAAAATTGGACAAAAGAATAATTCTTACATCAAAGATCTCAAAGCCAGCAATATCCAGCACACCAATGTAGAACTGTCTGGCCTGCTTTGTGTCCAACATCTGATTGATACGAATGACCATCCACAAGAACATCCTCTCATAGATAGATTTGGCTAAAGCACTTACAGAGTTGTACACCTGTGGATATATTACTATGTTATTCTTATTCCAACGTCCATCTGCTTTAGCAATAATAGTCATATTCACTCATACTTTTTAGGTCTAACATATACATAGCTGTACATAATATATGTTACTACATACCTGTTGCACGGTTTGACCTTTGGTCACATACTCATTTCCGACCTTCACTCTGGGGTTGCACAAAGCCTTCAGCATATCAGCAGAGTTTAAGCCCAGGAGGTAGGCGACTTTGTCAGCCTCTGCAATTTTTGGTTCAAAATTTGAAAAGTCATCCCATTTATTGCTCTGAACACTAGAGGAAATACTTTTTCCTTTTTGCAAATAGAAAGGGATTTCTCAAACAAAGTATTTTTAAATGGAATTACAAATTAAAACAATTTATTCTCACCCTCTGTGCCATCAGGCTCAGCTTGCTCCTCACGCTGCTTCTGCTTGAACTTCATGTTACCATGATGCAGAACAGCTCCAGTAAACTTGTAGATGCCCATCTTCTCCTCATTAGTAAAGCCCAGAATGTCAATAGCAGTCTGGAAATAAAAAAAAGCTATTAGATCTGACATATTTACATGGAATACTGTATGTCAATAGTCGTATAAGCAATGACTCACATCAGTTGCAACCAGTTCCTCTTTATCATCAATGCTTGCCACTGTGATCTGACCCATACTGCACATGGGGAAGTCATAGGGGTTGGTGGTAATGAGTGTCATTTCTGTAAAATACACAGAGCATTTATAACAAAGTATTTAACAATATTATTTTCCATTTAAACACAGCTTTGAATGAAATATGTCTGCCTACCAATCAGCTCAGGCATATGGTTGGTCATCATCTGGTAGAAGATGTGGTAGCCTCTCTCATCTGGAAGCTGGAATGTCACTCTAGACTTCTCCAGCAGATCTGTTGAGAGAAAGTAAGAAAGTCATGTTCTGAAGAGTGATAGACAAAGAAAAATATGCCGATTGGTGAATTAAAAGCATGTCCACCTACATGTCTCAATATCAGCACTAGCCAGTTTTCCAGTTGTGCCAAAGTGAATTCTGATGAATTTACCCTGTTTAAAACAAAATAACATTGTTGCTACTATGCAATAGAAAAATACAGCACAATTGAATATACACTTGAAATACAAGTGCTCTCTATAAATATATATTAAAGAACTTACAAAACGAGATGAGTTGTCATTTCTCACAGTCTTGGCATTACCATAAGCCTCAAGCAGAGGGTTGGCAGCAATGATCTGGTCTTCAAGAGATCCCTGTATTGTGTGAAGTGTTTTAATGTATTGTACACTTCGTCTAAATTTTTTTTTCTATTACAAAGGGTATAGTTACAAATATTTTGCAAAAGGTGCAGGTTTTTTAACTAATTCAGCTTCAATATAATAGTAATATATTATGTTCAACCCCTGGCAGAAATTATGGAATCATCACAATTAGAGGATGTTCACCCAGATTTTTCATTTGTAGAAAATAAAAAAATCACAGATGTGACACAAAACAATTTTTGTTTAATAGCTGAACATTCTGGCTTCGTGAAACATCCCTCAAACTAATTAAATTACATTATTTTAATTTATGGCATATTTTTTTCTTTTCCAACAAGAGAGTTGTCAATTAAAACAATGGAAAGAATGATAAAACTCCTTCAAGAAGGAAATCCAACACGGAGTGTGGCAAAAGTAATTGGTTGTTCCTAGTCAGCTGTGTCTAAAATATGGTGCAAGTACAAAATATATAAAATGGGGAGGTTATAACAGGAAAACATAAGGGTAGACCAAGTAAGAGTCAGTAAAGAAAACTCATAAAATAGAAAATGCACAAAACAAATGTGGGAAACAGGAGTCAATATTTGTGACAGAACTGTAAGAAATTGGCTGAATGAAGTGGGATTTACACATAGAAAAGCAGAACTAACACCTAAATAGAAGAAAACAAGGCTACAGTGGGCTAAAGAGAAGCAATCATGAAGTGTGGATGATTGGTTGAAAGTGATATTCAGTGACGAATCACAAACTGCATTGGCCAAGGCGATGATGCTGGAACTTTTGTCTGGTGCCGTTCTAACGACACATATAAAGATGACTGTCTGAAGAAAACAATCAAATTTACACACTATAAATGTCACTTATGATATGGAGTTGCATGTCAGGTAAAGGACCAGGGGAGATGGCAATCATTACCTCAACAGTCAATGCACATGTGTACATTGAAATTTTGGACACTATTCTCATTCCATCAATAGAAAATAGGTTTGGTGATGGTGAAGTCATTTTCAGGAAGATATTGCACATGGTTGGGGAGTAACGGAATACTTGTAACGGGATAAAGTATTTAAAATTCAAAATATTAGAAACTGTATTCCACTACAATTACAGTTTATATAATTGGTAATCAGAATAAAGTTACATTCAAAATATATTTTGATTACTGAAGAGATTACTTTGCATTTTATTGTCATTTGTTTCATTTAATGTTTAGACTATTCAGTTGGAAAATATTTATCTATATAAACTATGTAATCTGAGGAGCTTTCGAACAGCATTGAAACACTTTCTTAAGATGTGTTACATCCATACAAGTTCATACTGCTGTGAGTCAAAAGGTGCATATGACGTCATTGAGGAATTTTCCCTTGGGAGCTTAATATAGGAGCTACATCATGTTTCTACACTTTAACAAGAAAACAGTTAGAAACGATTTGACATCCTCTAAGTCTGGTGATTCCATAATATTTGCCAGGGGTTGAAAGGCAATTCTTTATAATTATTGAATTTGTTTTTTACATACATAGATATGAACAGTTTTATACCTTCATTTTGCCAGGAACTTGCTCTTTCTTCTTTTCACCACCCGCCACTGCAACTGTGGCAAAGTACTGAATGACACGTTTGGTGTTCACAGTCTTTCCAGCACCAGATTCTCCACTGGTTTATGAGAGATGATAAGACAGAAGATGATCTGACATGTGCAATTTCCATGAGAAGAAAATATAATTGTTATTTACATATGAGATATATTTTATCTCATAACAGTAGATACATACGTAATCAGGACAGACTGGTTCTCTCTGTCTGTAAATTTAAAGATAATCATTTTTAATAATTGTTTTATAAAAACTAAAATCCAGAATTCCACAAATCAAAATCATTTGTGAAAATTAAGATTTTACCAGTTTGCATGAACTGATAGGCATTGTCAGAGACAGAGAAGATGTGGGGTGGGGCCTCCATACGCTTTTTGCCTCTGTAGGCAGCCACCACTTCTGCATCATACACTGGGAGCATTTTGTAGGGGTTCACAGTAGCGCAGAACAGTCCAGAGTAGGTCTGAAATGAGGTCAGATTACAGCATCACAGTCAAAATTATCTTAAAAGGGTTTTTTGTTGGCTTTTTAACTTACATAGATCATCCATGCTGCATAACGCTCTTTGAGGTTATAAAGCACAGAAGCTTCATTGAGATGGGTCATCATGGCCATGTCCTCAATCTTGTCATACTTGGGAGGATTCATTGGGAAGACATCATCCTCCTTAGCAACTCTCTCCTATAAATTTCATCCAGCATATATTAGATTTACCAGAGAAAAAGTGCAATGAGTAATGTTAACGTAATGTAATGTTAATAATCTTATTTACATGCAATTCACCTCATTCGTGTCAAGCACAATAACAGTGACTTTGCCACCATCTTTGCTCTTGATTGTTCCTTTGACATACAACTCTTTGGCGTCAACCACATAGCAAGCAGTCTTGGCATCAAAGGGCTTGCTCTGAGCCTCAATTCTCTCCTTCTCAGGCTTGCGTAGATATATGGCAGCCTTGCCATAAGCGGCCATCTCTGCATCCGTACTCATGGTGCCGGCTTACTGGAAAACGTTAAGGGAAATTTTATTGTTCTGAAATAATAACCTAAGAAATGCAACATTACACCATTACACCAAGCACACTATTAACAAAGTTATTTGCAATGTTGTACTTACAATTAAATTCCAGCTAAAATAATATACTAAAATAACAATAAATTACAAAAATTACAAATAAGTTTCACAACAAGTCTGATAGCAATGATAAACTAACATCAAGATGTTCTTTCTCTGTACTGTATCGAATGCCCCCACAATAGTATGAAATTGTCTACAAAGCAACAAAATATTTAACAAGGTGTGTGACAAAATTTCCTGAACAAACAACACAAAATCTTAAAAACAAAGACTCACTTGACATAGAATAAGCTATATAAACATAAACACAGATGTCAATACACCAACTAATCCAACACTCATTACATTAAAGTAGGGACATCCACCTACCTTCCCTCTTTTTGAGACCAGATTCAATTTCCTGCAAAATTAAACAGTTAAACATCCATGATTGCCCAAATTATGAATTTTGTAAACACAGAGCATTTTTTTTATTGATACTGCTTCATTACAAACTAAACAGGATCCTATATGTATTATTAGTTTATCCTGTTTTGCTTCTGCTGCAGGTTTGAAGTGGTTAACATCAATATTGCCAAGTGTATGCCAACATCCATGCAAATCAACTTACCACCAGCTGGAGCTCCTTCAGTCTTCTAATGGGCTGATCATACCATCCTCTCTTATATTAAGATTTACTTGCACACTAAGCAGATACTAAATATGGACAGGCATTCAAGTTTTAATTACTGTGTGTAGAAGCTGTCCATTTAAAGTTAAGAATGGATGTAGAGCCTTATTAGAAACCAGTTCCAGAAATAAGCAATAAAGAAATTGTATCAAATGTAATAGAGAAATTAGGTAGAATCATAATCAGTGGATCATTTAAATTTGTATGGGTCTTATAACATATTGATAAGGAAATACTATGGATTGTATGCACATTTTCATTTTCAGCTGGAACCTGAATAACAAAACGATGTAAAACATTGCGAATACTCCTATTTTTTCAAAACAGATATGTCTTGCATCAAAACAGGCACATATGGAGTTAAATGTGTATTTGTTTTATATCATTTCTATTTACGCCATGGCAAGCTGATGTGTTATAACAGGGCATTTCGCCAGATGAAAGTTGACTCATGATCACACATGCCAACTCACTTTGAGTTCATGAAGAAATTATCCGTATAGCTTGTCAACACTGTCGTGTACAAACGTTAAAATCGTTTTATTCATAATTATAGATGAAACTGTCTATTTGATCAAATATGCGGGTGATGTTTTTTCTTTATTAATAATTTTGCTTAGTCATTTGTTTACAAAAAAGTAAATGACTAACCAAACTTACCCTTATTATAATTGTTAAGAAATTCGAGAAATGTGTAATGAAGGAAATGAGGTCAGTGATATAACGGTGTGTGTTACCCTTCTTTTTTGTTTGTGTTCTTTCACCCTGTCTTTCCCCCTCTCCCAGCACATACTAGAGCAAGGTGAAAAGTTGGTCCTGCTATAACTGGTGCCAAAAAGGTCATTTGTTCACAGTGTACAAGCATCATCTTTCATATGAGACGTTATATCAAGGTCCTGACTCCCTATGGTCATTAAAAATCCCATGACATTTCTCGAAAAGAGGAGGAGTGTAACCCCGGTGTCCTGGCCAAATTTGCCCATTGGCGTCCAAATAATCCCCTATAAATATGAACTGGCTGCATCACTGTTCTACTCTCCTCTCCACTGGTAGTTGGTGTGTGGTGGGTGTTCTGGTCACATTTTTTCATTTTCTTACTGCTCTTTCATTGTGAATAAATAATAATTTCTGCCTGACCATGAAAGACACTTTGCTTGTTTTAATTATTGATCTTTCTTCTTAATAACAACATGCTAGGATGCGTGGTCACTGAGAAAATCAGGTAAATATGCAAGGTGGTCAGCAGGTGACAGACGTATTACAACTGTACCCGCTGCATAAGATACATGGTAGCAAATCCTCCTTCTAAAGTTAGTGTTATCTTTTATTCATTCAGAAAGCTTAGATAAGTAAGCCAGACAATTAAATTAATGGATGGATGGATGGATGGATGGATAGATGGATCCAGAAAATAAGAGAGAAAGAAAGAAAGAAAATCAGCTTTTTTTTTTTTAGCTGATTTGTTAGAAAAGGTACTTATGCAAGCATTAAATATTTGAAAACAATCACAGAGAAAATGTGTTATTAACCAATAATCTCACAATCAGATTACTTTTGTATGGATTACATAATTACATATTAATCAGGTTTCCCTTTAATCTTTTAAAAATTTTAATCCAAATCAGCCCTCTGCAGATATACATTTGTTAAGTCTTTCAGTGTTTTCCGAAGAGAGGGGGAGGGGGAGGGAAGCTTGTAGAATTACACACACAACTGATACTAGCCACGGTTCAAGGAAGAAAACCGAAAACAAACTAAATTTATTAACGGAATGTGAGTGAATTCCATTCTAAGGTGATCATCCCTATGCCCTACTCAGTACAAAGGACAAAGCTCTTCATGTTGGCTATCTAAAGAGAGCATGGCATTACAGCTTGAACGTACCCTTCACTAAATATCTTTATAATGTTCTGATAAAATTGAAATAATCCTAAATAAAAAAATTGGAATTATACAATCATCTGTCACAGTACCTCAGAAAACAGTGTCTCATAACTTTCCTCACGTGCAACTTCAATCCTTCTCTATCATAGGTCATGAGGAGCTAACAAAATTAATCGAAACACCAAAAGCCACAACATGTACAGTACTGTGCAAAAGATTCAGGCAATGGTGAAATGTTTGCATAGTAAGGATATCTTCAAAAATAGTGCCATAAATAGTTTTCATTTATCAATTAATATTATGCAAAAAAAGCTAAATCAATATTTTATTTGACCATATTTGCATTCAAAGCAGCACCAATTCTCCTAGGTACTCCTGTACACAGTTTTTCTTGGTTGTTGGCAGATAGGATGTTCCTAGCTTCTTGAAGAGTTCACCACAGTTCTTCTATCTATTTAGGCTGTCTCAATTGCTTCTGTCTCTTTATGTAATCTCAGACTGACATGATGTTCAGTGGGGGGCTTTGTGGGGGCCATGACATCTGCTCTTAACCAAGTTCTTAAAAAATGTATTCTCTGTAATCTCAGTACCTCTTCTTAATATTATTCTTCATATAATATAAGATAACTCCTTGCTATCCTTAGGACATGTCCTTAGAAACGTTATCAAACCGCTTATTAAGAAGCCACAACTTGATCCTGGAGAATTAGCTAATTATAGATTGATTTCAAATCTCCCGTTTATATCGAAAATACTAGAAAAGGTAGTATCCTCCCAAATATGTTAATTTCTACAGAGAAATAGTATTTATGAACAATTTCAGTCAGGATTTAGGCCCATCACAGTACAGAGATTGTACTTTCAGAGTTACAAATGACTTCCTCTTATCATCTTTTCACAGCTGCATTTCAATTCCAGTGCTTTTAGATCTTAATGCCACATTCGGCACGACAGATCACAACATTCTCTTGAATAGGCTAGAAAATTATGTTGGCATTTGTGGAGTTGCATTAGCATGGTTTAGGTCCTATATAGCAGACCGCTACCACTTTGTCTATGTAAATGAAGAATTGTCAAGCCAAGCAAAGTGAAGTATGGAGTGCAACTGGGATCAGTTTTAAGGCCTCTGCTTTTCTCTTTGTATATGCTTCCCCTGGGAGATATTATCAGGAATCGTGTAATAATTTTCCACTGTTATGCCGACGATACCAACTTTATATTTCTTCAAAACCTAGTGAAATTTCACAATTCTCAAAATTAGCAGTGTATCAATTAAATAAAAAATTGGATGGCCAGAAATTTCCTTCTACTCTATTCCGACAAAACAGAGGTACTAATTATTGGACCAAAAATAATGGTCTCGATAAATGTACTATTACATCGTCTTCAACAGCGAAGAAATTAGGCGTTATATTTGATGCCAAACTTTCCTTTGAAAATCAACTTACCAATGTTTGTAGAACAGCGTTTTTCCACCTAAGAAATATTGTTAAATTATGACTCTGTTGCTGATGCCGAAAAACTAATTTATGCGTTCATGACCTCAAGACTAGATTACTGTAATGCATTACTGGGAGGATGATCCAGCAAGATCAATAAATAAACTTCAATTGGTTCAAAATGTAGCAGCCATTAATATGATCATATTAATTTTCAAATTCTGTTAACAACGTTCAAAGCTTTGAATGGTTTAGCTCCGCAGTACTTAAGTGACCTTCTACCAAGCTATATTCATTACGATCACAAAATTCTGGCCTGTTAATAGTTCCTAGAATGTCAAAATACACAAAAGGATGTAGATCCTTTTCATATTTGGCTCCTAAACTATAGAATAGTCTCCCTAACACTATTCGAGAGGCAGACACACTCACTCAGTTTAAGTCTAGACTAAAGACTCATCTATTTAGCCAGGCATACACCTAATTTAACCTTCAACTCATTTACAATTAGGCAGCTTTAGTTATGTCTGTCGGAACCAGAAAACAGAAACATTGATCATGATCTATAACTCTGCAATAAATTGAATGGCATCTATGTTAATTTAATTTGATTTGTTTCCCTGTCTCAACCTCGGTACTCCTATCCTGAGGTCAGGAGAACCCGCTGGATCCAGCTCCAATCCTGCTTCGTGCTGGACTCCACTGCTATGTGTCTCTGGGTGATGACGACTAATAGCAGCCAATTTATCTTTCAGTTCAAACAAAATCTTTGTTTAAACACTGACCCTTAACACTTACTTTGTTTAAGAATTTGAAACCATGACTTGTACTATACATAAGAAATATTGGCATTATATTCATGATGTTAGCCAGAGGGGAATTGGCCCCTGAAGTGAGCCTGGTTTCTCCCAAGGCTATTTTTTTCCATTAACCAACATCTTATGGAGTTTTGTGTTCCTTACCATATTATTTAATTACTTATTTTTAAACACAATTCACAATAATATTTTATCAAACTACACAGTGATGACTCTAAGACATTATAGATATTACAGTTTCATTTTCTGTTAATGCATGATTTTCTGTAAAGCTGCCTTGAAAAAATGAAAGACATTTTTAACAACTATGTTTAAATTCTACATACAGTATACATGCATGAGGTGCATGAGAAGGCCCGTCAGCCATGACGTCATCTGGAGTAGAAATACCTCTGAGATCCTTCTGGGCATCGCTTCCAGCAACTTTGCTTACCGCTCATCGCTGCTCTCAGGTGTAGCCTTGTTGCACAAGGAAGTAACGTACGACTTGAAACTGTGGCCATACATCTTGCTGGATGAGTTGAGATTACTCTGTGTTCCACAGAACACTCTAACGTATCCAAAGGAGACTGCCGAGCAATCCACATCTTCATCCGTTTGCCTGCAGAAGTGAAGTCAGCCAAGTCAAGTTCAGCTGATTTCTCCACCAGCCTGCCGAGAATCCGACAGAGTGAGGAAATGGCCTCCCGTCATCTCCCGAGCCTCGAGGAACGGAGTCGGAGTTAAAGGACGAATGAACACACATTCTACCTGCGTCCTCACATGATCCAAGTAAGAGATTATCGTGTGGGCAGAGATTGAATAGTATAGTGTGCTATTCTTGTGTATCAAGGTTATTGCTTGTACAGTTTACAGACTGTCTATTCCTGTAGGGCTCTACATTTAGGAGCGTGTTTGGTTATTAGCAATAATTAATAATTATCATAGATAATTATCAATTATTAAAATTAATAGAACACTGATTAGTATCGGTGTTAGCTTTTTAATAGTAATTTTTAGTTTTTAATCCTTTAAATCAACAATCATCAAAGACAACCATCAATTATCAAATTCAATTGAATATTAATAAGGACTAATATCACCAGGGCACCACCCTGGAATCAGGGACTAATAACCAGACAGTACAGTATAACAGTCTCAATATTAGATTGTTCACTTAGGAAAATCGATTTCCAGAGAGCATCAATATACAAAAGGAAACAACGAAGGCTTGAATCCGAGCACTGGCCTCCCCTGCAAGCCTTTGTGACACGTGTGTGCAAAACAAACCAAAACACTTCTCTTTGAAATATAACAAAGTTTATTGATGCAGTAATATCAATTAATAATCAATACAATGCAGCCAATAAACTTCTGACTTACAACTACAAACTAAACAGTGACATGATTAGATATGGTAACCAAAATAAGCCTATAACACATGAGAGGAATGTATATGTGTGTTTGGGGTGTGTTTGTTTGTGTGTGTGTATAAGAATGGCAGACGTTACTCTCATGGAGAGTACGTCACGTGAGATTTTGGCCAGAGAGTATGCTGCTAAATAATACTCAAGGTATTACTGTAACGTACTGACCACAAATGAGATTTTCTTTGTTGTTATCCAACCATGTTTGACTTGTGTATTTACGCCATCGCAGATGAGACCAGCACACTGAGTTTATCCATTATAGGACCAAAGACCACGGGACGGGTTACGAGCCGTTCACCACGTGGGTACCATGTGGATACCGCAGCCCGAAGGCGGTGCAGCAAATGAAAGTAATGAAAATAAGGATTCTCCTCCCGGCTCTTCA